>NW_024573094.1:0-1622 GCF_018153835.1 Drosophila eugracilis | reverse complement strand
GGGAATGCCAGCTCCAAACGGCAGCATCTTCACCGCAGCGGGTAATTGTGATTCACTACCAATTATATTTTTTACATGCACACGCACAACGCTTTTATATTTTTTAAATACTTTAGTTTTTAATTATTCACGTATTTTTCACTTTATTTGTTTCTTTTTTTTCTTTTTTGGGGGTCCTTGGGTTCCACTTTCGAGAGAAAGTGGAATCTGTTCGGGCGCCAGTTATGGCCAGACATGGCCAGAGGGGGGAGTATTCCCCCGGATATTACCTAGTTAATGTTATCTGCATCCTCGCCTTTCCAATTCCAGGTCCCTTCGTCCCTTTCCTTCACAGCTCAGTCTTTATTATAAGTCTTTATTTATAAATAAAACAGTAATCGCTTTTATACGTTACAATGGTTTTATTGGTGCAAATAATAATGGTCTGCTGGCTTTGCGGGTACAAATCGAAGTAAATCTAAATCATAATTTGCCTGGCTTGTTGACTGCACAACGCTGGCAGAGCGTTTGCAGCAGTCCGATGCTGACAGCAGCGGTTTTGGGGATTTTGGGCCAAAGTGTTGCTATGCTCCAGGTGCTGGTGTTGCATTTCCGTCCGTGTGCAGGGGTAGGGGTAGCTATGGCTGAGACAGCTAGAGATCGGTCAGTCCTCTTCCATTGATGCGCTGCTAATAGCAGCGGTTCTGGATATTCGGGCCAACGTGTTGCTAACCTCCATGTGCTAGCTCTGCATTTGGGAAGGGGCAGCGTCAGTTATTGCTGAGGCAGCTAGCGAGCGGTCACTGCTCTTTCATTCTCACGCTACTGCAGTTGCAATTCTGCCGGTGCAATTCTGCCGTTGACGTTCTGTCGCTGTTCTGTCGCTCTGACGCCGCTGACGTTTGGTGTCTGCACTACCGCTGCTGTGTCTCTGCTGGTCGTCGGGTTGGCTGAGTGGGGTGATGAGGGAAGTCACGGTGTCTGGTATCCGGGTCGAGAGGCGGTGAAGGGAAGGGGGCGCTTGGCCGGTGCTAACTCCTCCCCACCACAAGATCTGTGTCCCACAGATTATTAGGCTTTGGTTGCAGGCGGGTCCCGCAGTTTAGGGATTCCTTTGGTCGACGTTATCTTCTTCCAAATGATGAATACCGTTGTCATAATGGAGAGGGCTATGACTATCTCCACTGAGAAGGATATCCAAATCACATTTTGGTTAGCACGGCGGGCATTGCCATAAGGTGTGTTGATGAGTTGCTGCTGATTGTTGTTTCTCGCCAAGCTGTCCTGGTCTTTCAAGATGGCATTCCAATCCGATTTGTCCGGTGATCCCGCGACCCATTTCCAGGCTGATCCTAGCCAGTCGATTGAGCGTTGTCTTCATGTTTGTGCGCCAACCATGCGCGAGATTGGTCGGTTACCACCATAGCCTCGGTTGCCACCTTTGTCGATGAGTTGCTGCATGTGGCCTAGATTGATGACGTGAGCCAGTTTGAAAACCATTGGTCCTCCAGACGGTACCTTGTTGTTAGGGGACAACAGGTGCATCATATTTGAAAATGTGGAGGGTTGTCGCCGCGTAGATTGTTGACGCACTTGTAACGTCGGCAGGGGATTACGTGCGCATGAAATTGTAGTTTCATATA
>NW_024573093.1:0-381 GCF_018153835.1 Drosophila eugracilis | reverse complement strand
AAGCCAATAGTAGCCTGAATCTGAAATGCCATAGGGTTCATTGGTTTCTTTATTAAATTTAAACTTTGGTTTTACCATTTTTCCTCCTTTAAGTGACAGTATTATGACCATAACTAAGCCAATAGTAGCCCGATTCTGGAATGGCATAGCTCGTTGGATTCTTTATTAAATTTAAACTTTGGTTTTACCATTTTTCCTCCTTTAAGTGTCAGTATTATGGCTATTACTAAGCCAATAGTTGCCCGAATCTTAAATGGCATAGCTCGTTGGATTCTTTATTAAATTTAAACTTTGATTTCACCATTTTTCCTCCTTTAAGTGACAGTATTATGACCATAGCTAAGCCAATAGTAGCCCGAATCTGGAATGGCACAGTTTGTT
>NW_024573092.1:0-768 GCF_018153835.1 Drosophila eugracilis | reverse complement strand
AATAGTTTCTCGAATCTGGAATGTTATATCTCGTTCGATTCCTTGTTAAATTTCTAACAAAACTGCGATACAGCTAAATTGCGGAATTCTGGTCCATTTCTCGTAAAAATGGATGATATTGCCGTTATCAAATATACAACAAAATTTTCTCATTTTTCCCTAATTTAAGTTGCCAGTATTATTCTTCTCAACAAGCCAATAGTTTCTCGAATCTAGAATAGCATATCTCGTTCGATTCCTTGTTAAATTTCTAACAAAACTGCATTCACAGTTAAAAGTCCGAATTTTGGTCCAATTCTCGCAAAAATGGACAATATAACCCGTTATCAAATATGCCGAAACACAAATTTTCCCATTTTTCTAATTTAAGTTTGCAGTATTCTTGCTATAACTAAAAATATAGGTTACTCGAATCTGAATGGTGTATATCGTTCGATTCCTTGTTAAATTTCTAAAAAAACTGCATTCAGAGCTAAAATTGCAATTTTGATCCATTTCTCCCATGAAAATGGACAATATTATAGATTATCAAATATGTTAACTTAAATTTCCCATTTTAACTAATTTAAGTTGCAGTGTGTCTTCTCACTTCGTTAATAGTTTCTCAGATCTAGATGACATATGTCGTTCCGATTCCTTGTTAAATTTCACAACAAGGCACATGCATTTCACAGCTAAGAAAATTGCGTTTTTTGATCCATTTCTCTGAAAATGGACAATATAACCGTTATCAAATATGTAGCCTAAATTTTCCCATTTTTTCTAATT
>NW_024573091.1:0-805 GCF_018153835.1 Drosophila eugracilis | reverse complement strand
CGTTATCAAATAGCCAACTTAAATTTTCCCATTTTTTCTAATTTAAGTTGCAGTATTATTACTATAACTAAGCCAAAAGCTATTAGAATCTTGAATGGCATATCTCGTTCGATTCCCGTTAAATTTCTAACAAACTGCATTCACAGCCAAGTGAATTTGATCCATTTCTCGCGAAAATGAATAATATTACCCGTTATCAAATATGCCAACTCAATTTTCCCATTTTTTCTAATTTAAGTTGCAGTATCATTATGTTATACCAATAGTTACTGAATTGGAATGGCATATCTCACTTGATTCCTTGTTAAATTTCTAACAAAACCGTATTCACAGCTAAATTGCGTGAATTCTTGATCCATTTCTCAGGAAATGGACACATGGGCAACTGTTAATAAATATGCCAACTTAAATTTTCCCATTTTTCCTAATTTAAGTTGCAGTATCATTGTGTTATAATCTGACACAATAGTTATTCTTGGACCTTGAATGGCAGGCCCTCCTGCCTGGATTCCTTGCTAAATTTCTAACAAAACTGCATTCTCTTGCACAGAATTTTGAACTATTTCCGGCGAAAATGGACAATATTACCTGTTATCAAATATGCCAACTTAAATTTTCCCATTTTTCCTAATTTAAGTTGCAGTATTCGCGCTATAACTTAGCTTTCAATAGTTACTCGAATCTGGAATGTGACTTGGCTCCTGGGATTCCTTGATACTTTCTAACAAAACTGCATTCACAGCTAAAATTGCGAATTTTGATCCATTTCTCGCGAAAATGGACAATATAATCAGTTATCAAATAT
>NW_024573090.1:0-410 GCF_018153835.1 Drosophila eugracilis | reverse complement strand
GTTTAAATTTAATAAAGAATCCAACGAGCTATGCCATTCCAGATTCGGGCTACTATTGGCTGAGTTATAGCCATAATACTGACACTTAAAGGAGGAAAAATGATAAAACCAAAGTTTAAATTTAATAAAGAATCCAACGAGTTATGCCATTCCAGATTCGGGCTATTATTGGCTTAGGTATAGCCATAAAACGGACACTTAAAGGAGGAAAAATGGTAAAACCAAAGTTTAAATTTAATAAAGAATCTAACAAACTATGCCATTCCAGATTCGGGCTACTATTGGCTTAGTTATAGCCATATTACTTTTACTTAAAAGAGGAAAAATGGTAAAACCAAAGTTTAAATTTAATAAAGAATCCAACGAGCTATGCCATTCCAGATTCAGGCTACTATTGGCTTAGTTATAGC
>NW_024573089.1:0-43911 GCF_018153835.1 Drosophila eugracilis | reverse complement strand
AGGAAAGAAAAATAATAATGGTACGTGTTATCCGGTGTGTTGTTGTGTTGTTGCTTCCTTCTTATTGTGTGTTTCTTGTTTCTTTTCACAGTTTAAGTCTGTAAAAATTATTTTTTTGTTAATGTATACAATTACTTAGTGTACTTAGGGTATGAGTACCCAGCGGCATTAGTGATGGAAAAGGGAGAACGTATTAAGAAGGTATTACTCTTTTAAGTAGAGCTTGGATATATGTAAATTTTAATTACCTGGGTGCATATATATTATTTTTATTCTGGATTGTCTGCAGAATCGGCGATGATCTGCAGTAGATGTTCGCCCGATTTATACAGATTTATTTGAGGTGGTGCACGTATAGATTCAATTTTCTTTTGTTTTCTATATTTTATATATATTTTATCTGCGAATCAGCGATGATCTGCAGTAGATGTTCGCCTGATTTATACAGATTTTATTTGAGATGGTGCACGTATAGATTTAATTTTCTTTTCTTCTATATTTCATATATTCTTTTATTTGCGAATCAGCGATGATCTGCAGTAGATATTCGCCCGATTGATGCAAATTTTATTTAAAGTGACACATGTATTACAAAAATTTATATTTTCTCTGAAAATCCGCGATGATCTATAGTAGATGCTCGCCTGATTTATACAGATTTTATTTGGAGTAGCACCATTTTGTTGAATTTCTCTTTTTTCCTTCATAACGTTATCTATTTCATTTTAAAACTATTTTTGAATTACGTCTCCATTTTCACTCACTTATTGCCTCTGAGTACTTACCAGGTTTTTCACCCACGTTGCCAATATTAATACAATTGTTGTATTCATCCTTTAGTTGTCCTTCGTCCTGATTACAGTCCTCCTGGGAGCGATACTAAGTTCTTCTTTTTCGGCTGCGCCAGTTATGTCCAGGGTCCCGATCCGTTAAATTATTGTATCGTATTGTATTATGAATTTGAATAAAATAATCTTCTGCTCTTTTCGATTGTCCAAATCAGACTGAATCTTTATTTTTTAAGTATGCCCTTTAAAGGCTGAAGCTTAACTCTAAGTACATAAATGGGTATATAGGAACACACATGTCGTGGTCAGCATTTTGGCTGCGACGGATGTTGCGACAACTCCGGGAATGTAGCTGGTCTCATACCCATCAGAGAAAATGATCTGTCAGCATTCTGGCTCTTTGCTCGGCAACTGCTGGTCAACGACATTGTTTAAAGTTTATTTGTTATTGTCCCGCTCTTGGGGGCTTAGGTGGGGGTGTTAGTAGAGCGGAGCTCGTAACTCGCGCTTTGCGCTTTTTTTTTTTTACACATCCGAAGATTGTGTCCTGTCACGGTCGCCATGTAATAGTTTTGAAATAAATTGGTACACACTGTGGTTAGTTTAGGTTATTTTTATATATTTATTAAACTTTTGCATGAACCATATTGTTCGGAGCTTCACTTGATAATGTCGCTCTCAGCTTAAGAAATATTGGCCTTGGCTTACAATTCATATAGCTGCGCAAGCAGCGCCGCGGCCAAACGTTTATGTATATAAACATATATATTAATGTACGTGTGCCGCTGCAGAGCAGCGTTCAATGCGTATGCATAAGTGTATATGGGCTCGCAAGCAGCTGGCGCGCATGAGAGGGAGAGTGTTATGCTCACATGATAAACGAATGATCGGCCGCGCATGCAGACATGCCGGTTCAGCATTTAGGATCTTCATAACATTGTTGTGTGGATCGAATTATTCCGCACTTGAAGGGCTGGGAATATTTGGCCATAACCAAACGCCACAATGTTGCAAAAACATAAACAACTCCCAAACAACAAAAAACAACCGCTAAACAACAAAAAAAAAACTGCTAATCAAGAAAAAACAACTACTAAACAACAAAAGGCAGTTTATGTATAATAAAATGAACATGAAGAACAACACCTATAAAAACGAAGAGACTACAGAAGTCGAATTCAATCCTACTGATAATAGGAAGACACCTCTTAATCCGACAAGTTTGGTTTGTTATTACAACGTGAAGAACGATGAAAAAGATGATGCCGCAGAAACACCGTTCATACATTAATGACATGGTTTCCAAAAAAATGATTGTAGAAAACGTTTCTTTTCCATTCCATTGCAGATTATTTGTTTTCCAATAGTTATTGCCTTAAGATATCGTCGCGTTTGTGCAAAACTTCGCCTCCATCGTTCCAACAAATTTTATGATGCTTTTTTGTTTAACCAGTTTGCAGTGGTTCGAGATTTTGTGTTCAATAAAGTGAAATCATATGGTGGTTCTATAATAAAAGTATTATTCAAGTTTGGTGCCTTTTCAACTACTATTCCAATTTCTTTAAGAATAAATTTATTGTTATTGTCAAAGAAACCTTGAAAATCAATTGATATAATATCTTTAATCATTTTTAAACAAAATCAAACAACTCGTTGTACTAATCCGTTTAATGGATTATTTCCGTTTAAGGCATTATATTCGACTAATCGATCGTGTATGAGCAGGCAATAAGCTTGGGTATTTTAGTCTTCAGTTCAGTTGAAATTCTCACGTCAATAGGACCAGATTTTATTGTTTCATTTTGATATGATAGATCAATTACGATAATTGGAGCTTTAATTTTAAATTCCGATGGTGTTAAAAATGGTTGTAACTCACGATTGTAGTAACTAGATTGAAATCTTGAATACATTTCATATAGGTGAGCAAACTGATTCTTATTGAAGTCAACATTTAAATTATCATATGGGTATGAGTCAGAATTTAAATGAACCTTCAAGTTTGATGAATTATTTGTGACAAGTTTTCCGTTCAGTGTAAATCCGATTATTGCAAACCTAGGTCTCTCCCGATTTGCTGAAAGTTTCCTTATCCTAATTTTGGGTTAACTTAGGAGTCCCAACTACAAAATGCAATAGGTAGGTTTACACCACTTTTAATAATATCATACATTTTAATTTTTGCAATTTCACTAGGTGTCACATGATGAATTTTCCAACTTATATTGGTCATTTCTAATTTAAATGTTTGTACCTTCTTTTTTTCAAAGACATCAACTAGGTTTTTAGTTAGCATTAGCACAAGTTCATGTTTACAATTCAACAAAACCTAATCTTCAGCAATCCCCAATAATTTTCTTAATGGGACAGAAAAGTTAAAGTAAGCTCCAGTAGAAAAGTCATCTCCACCACTCCATTCAGAATTTGATAGAAAAAATTTTAAAAAGTAGTTGTCATACCGACCGAGTTCTACCAATCTCGCATCCATTTATTTCGTACTTGATTTCATCCAAGAAGTGAGCCATACAATTATTTTTAAAAAAGTTGTAACATTATGCATAACATAATTCCTTGAAAGTTGAGGTAACTTTCATGAGGGAGCACATACGAGTCTTGATTTTGGATAGTTATTCGAATTTCATCGTTTAGTTTTAATGTTTGATTATACGACGAATAGGTATGGAACTCTTTTTTCGAAATACTCTCATCCGAGTAAACTTTTTCTCGAGCATTTAAAATTTCGTTCATTGTTTTCTTCCAGTATATTTTTATTAATTTGTAATTTTAAAGCCTAGACACTTTAAGAATAATTTATTTTTTAAAGTAACTTCTTTTTAGAGTAGATTCTCTTTCTATAGCTCTACAATTAGTAATGCTTGGTTGAGTGTATGAACCAGGTCTTTTATTATAAATAATCTTTCTATCATGCGAATGTGTAACCGAATCGAAACGTTTTCGCCACATAAATTTATCAAATCTCCGTTTTGATCTACGATACGTATGGAGAGTGTGCTTATTTCATCACAGTTGATTGGCAAGTAAATACGATTATGTGGTGTCACATTCATTTTATAGCCAGGAGGAACATTTATACCGAATTCATGTAACGTATGATGAGGTGTATTATCTACATATGAACCACTAATTATGTTACATTCCATACGAATAGTATTAATATTTAAAATATTGACAGTCTGCTCCGATAGATATGTTTTTGTTGGGTGTGGCTCTAACACTTTTTTATCAAAACAAAAAGTTGACCAATTGATCTTTCCTTATTAAAGTAAACCGGCTCCCGAGTGATGGTTATTTCTACTTGAAGAGTATTGTTATTGCTTCCAATTTTAAAAGATTTTTCAATCCCGTAATCTTTAAGTTTTTTATAAATGTAATCAGTGGGAATTGTGATTACATTAGTTCCAATAAGGAAGATATTGTTTTTTTCGTCTATATTTAAATTTGAATTGTACATATTAAAATTAATTAAAGCACACTCAAAACGTCCATCCAATTTGATTGGTGGAAAGTTTTTGTATTTGTAACATATATATTTTGATAGTTTCGGAAATCTACAACCACCTATAGAAGTTGTCAAGTATTTGGGAAAACAAATACAATACAACTGCGAGAGATTTCAACATTTTGATACTTACAACTTTTTTTTTTTTTTTTTTTTTGTGCTTTGCTTTTATTTATTGAATCTGCTCTTAATTTTAAGACTAACAATAAGTTGACGAATCTTAACATTAAAATTTAACTAACAGTATACTAAGACTGCATTCTGGTTGCGCGTCCGATAGCTTGGTGAAGTACTTAACCTTTTGTTCTGCGATCACTTCTTTGACTGGTTGAATGTTTAAGCCGCGGTGTATGTTTTCGTTGCAAACGTACCACGGTGCCCCGGTGATTGTTCTCAGGATCTTCGACTGAACTCTCTGAACAATGTCAATGTTGCTATTGCTGGCGTTCCCCCATAACTGGGAGCCGTACATCCATATAGGTTTTAGTACCGAGTTGTACAGCATGATTTTATATTCAAGGCTAAGAGGTGACCGGGCGTTGATAAGCCAATGAAGGCTGCTGGCTTTTAGCTTTTGGTGTGTTCTTTTGGCTTCAATGTGCCGGCGCAATGTGAGTCTTCTGTCGAGATGTACTCCTAGGTGAGTTACTTCGTTTGCTTGTGGGAGTAGAGTGTTGTTTAACGTAATCGGCGGGCAGTTATGCCTGTTCAGAGTGAACATAACGTGTTTGCATTTTAATTCGTTCACTTTAATTCGCCAATCTGATAGCCATTTTTCAACATCGACCATATGACGAGCTAGCTGCGCAGTTGCTTGGATCGGGCATTTAGAACGGATAAGAATAGCTGTGTCATCGGAAAACGTAGATGTTGTCAGACGTGTGCTTGTTCGGATGTCTGCTGTGTAGAGGACATATAGTGTTGGCCCTACCTTGAGGAACTCCAGCTCCAACAGTGTAATCATCAGATATAGCAGTGTTGCACCTCACAACAAATTTTCTGTCGTGAAGGTAAGACTCTAAAATCTTGTGGGTGCTGTAGGGGAGCATTGTCTTGATCTTGTACATTAGACCTTCTAGCCAGACTCTATCAAATGCTTGAGAGACATCTAGAAATATGGCAGTACAGTAGTCTCGTTTTTCGAAAGCGTTTCGAATTTCTGATGTTATCCGGTTGACCTGCTCAATTGTTCCATGTTTTTCACGAAACCCAAATTGGTGTGACGGGATTCCTTCCTGGATTCTGAGGTATGTGTTTATCCGAGTCATTAGGCATTTTTCAAAGAGTTTGGATAGGCAAGAGAGTAGGCTTATAGGTCTATATGACGTGGGGATAGTGTGGTCTTTCCCCGGCTTTGCTATCATTATTATAATTGACTTTTTCCATCTCACTGGGAAGTGGGCAAGTTTTGCGATGGCATTAAAGAGCTGGGTGAGAGTGCAAACGGCGCAGTATGGGAGCTCAATGATCATTTTGGGAGTTATGAGGTCGCAGCCGGGGATTTTTTCGGATTCAGTTGTCTTTTGATGATGTTTACGATTTCGTTTGGGCGAAACTCAATCGGCTCATGCTGAGGCTGGGGCTCATATGATAGAGTCGGCAAAGTAAACGCATTAGTGGCAGGATTTGGTTGGAAAATATTTTTAAGGTGGTTGGCAAAAGTGCTGGCTCGGTCTGCGTCACTGCGCGCCCAGCCGCCCGTGGAATTTCTAATAGGCATCACGGTTTCTTTCGGTGAGCTCAGAGTTGGGTGAACTCTCCATAGTGAGTGTTTTGTACAATTAGTTGACAATTGCTCAGGGTAGCGGCGGTGGACATATGTTTCTTCTTGCTGTAGAGCTTGAGCAAGTTGACGTGAGGCATGTTTTAAACATTGCCTAGCAGATGGCGATCTGTGAATTTGCCATGCTCGACGTAAGCGTCGCTTTTCGAGGACGAGCTGTTCGATTTGTAGATTTGACTTCTTTTGATTCCATTGTGTGTTTACAGTATGAGGTGTTGAAGCTCGAGCTGCAGAGACGAGTACAGATTCCAGTGAATTAACAAAACTGTCTACGTTGGCTACATCGCTGAGGTGAGGACTTAGCTCAATGTGTGAGCTAATATACTTCCTGTAACCCAATTGGCTTTATGTGAGGTCAGTTTTAATGGTTGATCCCATGTTCCTGGATGTCGGAGTAGAGTAAAAAGGACAGGCAAGTGATCAGATGAAAGATCCGAGAGGCATTCGGCGCTTATCATGTTTTTATACCCGTTACTCGTAGAGTAAAAGGGTATACTAGATTCGTTGAAAAGTATGTAACAGATAGAAGGAAGCTTTTGCGACCCTATAAAGTATATATATTCTTGATCAGGATCAATAGCGAAGTCGATTGAGCCATGTCCGTCTGTCCGTCGTCCGTCCGTCCGTCCGTCCGTCCGTCCGTCCGTCCTTCCGTCCGTCCGTCCGTCAGTATGAACGCTGAGATCTCAGGAACTATAGCAGATACAACGTTGAGATTAGGCATGAAGATTCTTGAGGTCCCGGGACAGCGCAAGTTTACTACAGCATCCTGCCACGCCCACTCTAACGCCCACAAATCGCAAAAAACTAAAATTGCTGAAATCTCAGGAAGTATTGCAGCTAGAAAGTTGAATTTCACATAGTATAATCTTTAGATGGCAACGCATCTTATAGTGGTACTACTATCCGGCCACACCCACTCATACGCCCACAAGGCTCAAAAGACGGTTTTCGGATTTTCTAGAAAAGCTGATATCTCGGTAACTTTAAGAGATAAAAAGTTCGAATTAAGCATGTAGGTTTCTATGATGCTCCCAATGCGAATTGTTCTTTTCCGATCAAGCCACGCCCACTCTAACGCCCACAAAACTCGAAAAACCAAAAATGCAAAAATCTCAAAAACTATAAGATCTACACAATTTTGCTTAGGAGCACCTATTAAGAAGATGCCTCTGCAACTTGCCACGAAGTTGCACCCAGCCACGCCCACTCTAACGCCCACAAACCGCGGAAAACTGTGGCGTCTATAATATTGTTATGAATGCCTTCGTTTGACCTTGTGTAACTTATTTCTGTTAATATCTATCGATTTATTAAAGATTTTTCAAATCGGAACATTATTTCGCTGTGTATAAAGAAATTAAGTTATAAGGCCTCACATGGGCAGTGACGTCACTATAAGCATACTCAGCATACTTCCTCTGACAATAGGTAGCGCATTGTGAATTTCCAC
This sequence comes from Drosophila eugracilis, assembly GCF_018153835.1. Lineage (NCBI taxonomy): Eukaryota > Metazoa > Arthropoda > Insecta > Diptera > Drosophilidae > Drosophila > Drosophila eugracilis. The sequence continues at coordinate 36,367 of NW_024573089.1, read as the reverse complement.
TAGCACAATAATATTTTAAAATTTTGTAATACAGTAACGGGTATCTTATAGTCGCGGCACCCGACTATAGCGTTTCCTCTTGTTAGGAATGTTTTTGGTAATCGCAAAGTCTATTAAATCCGGAAGTTTCTTTGGGTATGCCGGCCAGTATGTTGGTGTGCCAGAAGAAACATAGTCGAGCTTGTTCTTGGCTTTGATAAGTGCATTATAGAGCTGCTATCCTTTTGGAGTCACGAGACCAGACCCCCAGCTTGGCATTGTAGTCTCCTGCTGCTTTGAAGTGGTCTCCGAGTGAGTTGAAAAATTGCATAAACTCATCTTCGGCTATTGTGAAGCGTGGGGGCAGTATACGGCGGCTAGCATTAATTGCTTGCCAGTATTTAGGTGTATATTTATGGATGTGGCCTGTAGGTAGTTTTTAGCAAATTTCGTATGATAATGGTGCTTAATACGGCTCCTGATTAAAATTATAGTCCCGCCATGTGCTTTACCATCTGGATGGTTTGTTCCATAGAATGAATATCCTCGTAGTTGAAAATTGTATCTGTTTGTAAGATGTGTTTCTGAAAGCAGCATTACGTCGATTTGACTGTCTAGTAGGAATTGCGCTAACTCGAGCTTATGAGGCGAAACGCCGTTAGCGTTCCACGTAGATATTCGTAGGGAAGTCATTATTTGGATAGTTGTGAAACCAGCATTTGTATTAATAGATTTTGGTTTCGCATCAGATCTTGCATTGTTGAACGCATAAACGACATAAACTCCGTAAGGCTTTGTTGTAGACTGCATATCATAGCTTCAAAGTTACTTTTTGACATACAACTGTGGTCATTTATGTCTTTCATTTCTACTTTCCTTTGTCAATGGAGTGAGTCAATAACCCATCGTTTTGATTGGCTTACACTTAGGACGTGGAGGGAGGGTGAAACAAATGTGTCGTATATACGTATATTTAAATTTGAATTGTACATATTAAAATCAATTAAAGCACACTCAAAACGTCTATCCAATTTGATTGGTGGAAAGTAGCTTGTATTTATAACAGAACTATTTACATTCAAGGATAAGGTCACTGATCTACACATAATAAAATCTATTTTTAAACTGTGGAAATGTTTGTTTGTAGTATATTTCTATGCCAAATAAAAAAACTTTTTAAATTAAAATAAATTGATCAAAACCTTTTCTATATCTTCCATTATCCATATCGTTATCTTTACTTATCAGCAAGAATCCAAATTTATCCTCCCAACATTTTTTACAAATTTCCACAAATGTGTCGTACCCCATTTATATGATCTCTATAAATTATATATGTCGCATATTTAAATCGTCTTGTTTAAACATTATAACGAAGTTGGCATTATCACGAATCAAGTGTTTAGGTATATGGGTATATCTTTGACACAAATAAAAGGAATCAATATTCTTATGACGACCCATACAAAAATAAGATCTTATGTTGTCTTGTTTTTCGCAAGCTACATCATCAAATGTCATAATAGAATAATTATACCCGTTACTCGTAGAGTAAAAGAGTATACTAGATTCGTTGCAAAGTATGTAAAAGATAGAAGGAAGCGTTTGCGACCCTATAAAGTATATATATTCTTGATCAGGATCAATAGCGAAGTCGATTGAGCCATGTCCGTCTGTCCGTATGAACGCTGAGATCTCAGGAACTACAACAGATACAAAGTTGAGATTAACCATGAAGATTCTTGAGGTCCCGGGACAGCGCAAGTTTATTACAGCATCCTGCCACGCCCACTCTAACGCCCACAAATCGCCAAAAACTAAAATTGCTGAAATCTCAGGAACTATTGCAGTTAGAAAGTTGAAATTCAAAAAGTATAATCTTTAAATGGCAGCGCATCTTATAGTGGCACTACTATCCGGCCACACCCACCCATACGCCCACAAGGCTTAAAAGACGGTTTTCGGATTTTCTAGAAAAGCTGATATCTCGGTAACTATAAAAGATAGAAAGTTCGGATTAAGCATGTAGGTTTCTATTATGCCCCCGATGCGAATTGTTTTTTTTCGATCAAGCCACGCCCACTCTAACGCCCACAAACCTGAACAACCAAAAATGCAAAAATCTCAAAAACTATAAGAGCTACATAATTTTGTTTAGGATCACGTATTTAGGAGGTGCCTTTGCAACTTGCCACGAAGTTGCATCCGGCCACGCCTACTCTGACGCCCACAAACCGCGGAAAACTGTGGCGTCTATAATATTATTACGAATGCCTTCGTTTGACCTTGTGTAACTTATTTCTGTTAATACCTATCGATTTACCAAAGATTTGTCAAATCGGAACATTATTTCGCTATTTATAAAGAAATTAAGTTGTAAGGCCTCACATGGGCAGTGACGTCACTATAAGCATACTCAACATACTTCCTCTGACAATAGGTGGCGTCTTGTGAATTTCCACTAGCAAAATAATATTTTAAAATTTTGTAAAACAGTAACGGGTATCTTATGGTCGCGGCACTCGACTATAGCGTTTCCTCTTGTTTTTTCTTCACTTGGGTCTAATACACCATCCCTATGAGAGAAAGTATGATATCCCATTCTTTTAATAGTTTTATTAATTTTTCCAAGTGCTTATATTTAGGTTGATATAAACTCTTAGAAAACACGTAAGTATTTTCGAATTTTAATCCGTTTGGACTTACTATCAAACTGAGCATAATGTTGGTTTTACCACAATTTGAAGGTCCAACAATAAGAGCTCTTATTGTATTAGGTAAGAGAGAACTATGTCGTAGAGGTTATTTCTTCTAGTTTTCATCGTTGATATTTCTATATTTCTATATTTCGTTTTTATAATCGATTCATTAGTGTTTTCATTTGTAAACGAGGTGGTGGTCTAGTCAACAACTTAATTAATACGTTACCGTTTGAAGTCCATATATATAAATTTGGTAGGCTTGGGTACACAGCTAGAAAAACGTTTGAAACGAGGCGATCAAGGAATAAATAAACTGGATGAGGCTTGTAAAGAACACGATATAGCGTATTCCCATAAAAAGGTTTCACTTGAACGTCACATTGCAGTTTCTATATTAACTGATAAAGCGTGGTCACGTGTAAAAGCACCAGAGAGTACTCTTGGTGAAAAAGCAGCAGCATATTTGGTGACAAATTGTCTCGTACTTTGCCCAGTGCAGACGTATTTTTTTTCAGCGCTCTTACAGTGTGTTCGTAAGCGTAGTAGCAAACGGTAAAAAAAATATTAAAATGAAAGCGAAAGGACGCTGGCAGCGATGCCAAATAGCATGTGTTTTTATTCCCTGCAAATTTAACATCTAAACCACAAAAAAAAAAACATAAGGAAAACTGAACAAATGCCAGTAACCAAACCAAAAACTAGTGCACCCGGAAAACAAACGACTCAAAGCCGCGAAAGACAACAACAGCAACAAGACGAGTGCCGACTCTCTGTTGCTTGAAACAACGCGTACTTTTCAATGTCTCTTTGGAGCCAAAAAGTAGTGCAATGTCTTTGACCGCGACCGAAGACGTCCGGTCTCTGTCGCCCCGACTCCTAACCCCAAGCAGCGTTGCCGTTACTCAGTCTTGGTGCTCACAATGCCCTTCCCCCCTCTCCCCGATCGATGCACTGCCGGCAGCTGGGTAATCTCTTCTACGGTGTCATCGGTAACTACCGTTTTTGCCAATACAACAACAACTGCGTCTACGATGTCGTCGGCTCTCCATCCAATTCTCTCATCGCAAGCTGAACCAACAACAATCACAGCTACTGCTATTACTTCACTTACAAAGGAAACAAAAACTACGTCTACTAATCAAAACCAAAAAAACTCAGCAAGCGGGTTCGGCTATACAGACCGGACTTGATCGGTACATTCATATCAAGCGTAACCTCAGCCCGCAGAATAACGCCGTATGTAACAAGTCCAAAATAAACCGTGTCCAAACTGAAAATAAAATACCCGGGAGTTCTAACAGCAATAGATTTGCGTTCCTAGCAGAAAATAACCCAGAACGGGCTCAGGAGACCCAACCGAAACCTAAGCCCCCACCAATTTACAATAGGTAGGAAATTACGAACGCCCTGGTAAACAAAATTGTTGCGCTGACTGGGGACGTAAACTTTCATGTTGTTCCGGTCACAAAAGGGGATATCCATGAAACCAAGCTTCAGACCAAATCGAAGAGCAGTTCCGAGCTGTTTCCAAATACCTGTAGGAAGCTAGGAAAAGCTACTACACGTACCAACTTAAAAGCAGCAAGGGCTTGCAAGTGGTAATAAAAAGAATAGAGCCCGACGTTACCGCCAAGGAAGTTATCGATGCTCTAAGGATAAAGGGATCTCTGCAAAAAACGTTAGTTATATCGTGAAGAGAAAAAAAGAGCCGAAACCACTCGTCAGGGTCGAGCTCTAGCCAGACAGCAAAGTCCTGAAGAAAAATGAAGTGCATCCTATTTATAATCTGCAATACTTATTGCACCGAAGAATTACCGTGGAAGAGCCACTTAAAAGAAACGGCCCAGTGCAATGCACAAATTGTCAGGAGTATGGACACACCAGGGCTTACTGTTCACTTCGAACAGTCTGTGTAGCTTGAGGAGACTTCCACAACCCGGCCAACTGCCCTGCCAACAAAGAAGACCCCAAAAAGATAAATGCGTCAACTGCCAAGGTAACCACACGGCAAACTACAGAGGCTGCCTGATCTACAAGGAGATAAAGGACCGAATGGGGCTGCTCATACGCCGATGCCCATCGATCAGGAACGGAAAACCCACTCCAGCCTTATCTAGGAAACGCTCAACAGACCCAACTTCAGTCGCAAGGCACTCTGGAATCTATGATGGTCACCATGCAACAAAGTATGATGGAAAACGACCATGCATTCATGAAAACGACCATGCAAACACTGGTTCATAACCAGAACATAGTGCTACAGCTACTAGTAGCTAAGTAGTCCAAGTAACAGATGGCAAATCTACAAATAACACGCCAAAGGCGTTTCACACACGCGCACAACCATGAAGTAACACAGTTTCTGAATGATAATCATATCGACATTTTGCTACTGGCAGAGACGCACCTAACAAACAAATACAACTTCGAATTAAGAGGATACACTCTCTACAGCACAGATCATCCAGATGGTAAAGCCCACGGCGGAGCCGGCATATTAATCAAGGAAAGCATCGGGCACCACTTTCACCGAAGTTTTGCAACTAATTATTTGCAAGCCACGTCTATTCAAGTGCAGTCAGGCAACGGACACCTCACCATAGCCTCTGTTTACTGCCCACCTCGCTTTACAATTTCTGAAGGACAATTGATGGACTTCTATAGCCTGCTTTGGAGATCGTTTTATATCGATCTGGGGATCACGCCTTGTGACTCCCGAAGGAAGGCAATTATATAATGCAATCATAAAACCGAACAACAAATTAGACTACTTTTCCCATGTCATACTGGCCAATAGACCCCAGGAAAAAACTTTCGCCAACCAGTACAAAACATCCTCTGTGGAGGGCTCATCCAAATCTGAACTCCCCTATCGAAACAGTCACGCCGATAAGAAATTCGTCTGGCAGCTGGGTACGCAGCGACGCGAATAGAGCTGAAACCTTTGCTTTACATCTCAGAAACGTCCTCCAGCCGAACCCTGCCACTGGTTCACTTGTACTACCACAAATCGAATCTGAATCTATTTCCATGCCACAATAGTTTCAGCCGAAGGAGATCTCAAAAGTCATTGGGGAACTGAGACAAAAAAAGGCCCCTGGCGGTGACCAAATAACTCCAAAAATGATAACCGAACTTCCAAACTCTGCCATTGAGGTTATTTGTAAGCTCTTCAATGGGATCGTGACACTCGGCTTCTATCCAAAAAAATGGAAAAAATCTATTGTCATTATGATACCGACGCCCGGAAAAGACCATACAATTTCGTCATCCTACGGACCAATCAGTCTATTATCGTGTTTGTCTAAGATGTTCGAAAAATGTCTTCTAACCCGCATAATACCATATCTAGAAGCACACAATGTTATCCCTGCTCATCAATTTGGCTTCCATCAAAGTAATGGAACAATTGAAGAAGTAAACAGAATAACATCAGAAATTCGCACAGCCTTTGAGCATCGGGAATACTGAGCGCAATATTCCTCGATGTATGTCAAGCCATTGATCGAGTATGGCTAGATGGTCTCATGCACAAAATTAAAACACACTTGCCTGGATACATTCATAAGCTTCTTGAGTCGTATCTATACAACAGAATTTTCGCAGTAAGGTCCAACACAGCAACATCCGGCGACTACATTATCAATGCTGGAGTCCAGCAAGGAAGCGCGATAGGGCCTACTCTGTTCCTCCTATACACATCGGATATTCCCACGAATGAGCACCTAACAACATTTATGTTCGCTGACGACACCGCAATTCTAAGTCGCTCGGGATGCCTCGGGTAGCAGAGAGGTTGCTATCTGATTGGCGGATTAAAATAAATGAACAAAAATGTAAACACATAACGTTTACCCTCAACAGGCAAACTTGCCCTCCACTATCATTGAATAACACGCAGACTTCCCAAGTTAACGATGTAACGTACCTCGGCGTCCACCTTGAAAGACGACTAACCTGGAGAAGACACATCCAATGCAAAAAAGAACATCTAAAACTGAAAGCCAACAGCCACCTCTGGATTCTTCACGCCCGTTCACCCCTGCGTCTGGAATACAAGGTCTTGCTCTTCAACTCTACCCTCAAGCCCATCTGGACATATGGCTCCCAGCTATGGGGGAACGCCAATATACCGAACATAGACATTATACAGCGCGTCCAATCAAAAGCCCTCCGAATTATCACTGGTATATTCGCAATCTAAACATCCACAGGGACCTAGGCATTCTTACCGTAAAATATGAAATAGACAAACAAAAAGTGTTCTTCAATGAAAAACTTTCTATGCACCCCAATCACCTCGCAAGAAGCCTGACTTGGGTTCCCAGCCGATCCCGTCTACAACGCAACGACCTGCAAAGCCAGCAATAACTTTCGAGCCCCCTATAGCACAATTAAGTCATATGACAGTTAGTTAGATTAATTAGGTTTAAGATTTGATACACTTATTGTTAGGAGAAGATTCAATAAAATAAATAGCAATGTACAAAAAAAAAATATTTGGTGACCAACATTCAACATTTTGATACATACAACTGTGGTCATTTATGTCTCTCATTTCTACTTTCATTTATCAATGGAGTGAGTCAATAACCCATCGTTTTGATTGGCTTACACTTAGGACAGGGAGGGAGCGTGAAACAGACGTATATACGTTTGTATGTGTGACTACTGGATGGTATCAAAATCGGGGCTGCCTACTTCAAAATTCACAGTCCAAGTTTCAACTTTACATTCAACAAACGTTGCACAAGTGAACAAAAAAAAACAACTGCTTAACAAGAAAAAAACAACTGCTAAACAACAAAAAACAACTGCTAATCAACAAAAAAAACAACTGCTTAACAAAATAACAACTGACAAACAACAAAAACAACTTCTAAACAACAAAAATGTATGGACAACAACAACTATAAGAACGAGGAGACTGCAGAAGTCGAATTCGATCCTAATGACGAGGATAATAGGAAGACACCTGTTAATCCGACAAGTTTGGTTTGGTATGCCATTCATACCAATTGATATTGAAAATAATGCAAAACGAATAAAGCTTGAGAAGGGTACCTCAAGAATTCAATAGATGTAATAAGAAATCTATGTTGTCAAAGGCAAGGGTGCCTATAAATGTAAAGTTCCGCATCTTTAAGGCGGAGTGTAAAAGGACGAAGATTGGAAAATCCCTTGTTCTGGAGTTTTAGGATTACTTTCTATACACCCCGGAAAGGTATACACATCTTCGGGAGAAATTTAATGAGGGAATGGTTGATGGAAACTTTAATATTCATAAAAAGAATGATAATTTATATTTAGAAATAAGTAAATAAAATATAATATAATATAATAAAAAATAAAACAATATTTTATATTACGTCGAACAAATACAATTTTAAAATAAATATAAACAATACATTTTTTATTTCATGGGATGGATGGGGTGGACATAAATATTAGAAGTTATAGTTTCCAGTAAACAGTATAGATCGAGTAACTGAAGAGTAATTACATAAAGCTAATATATTTTTTATAATTTACTTTATCTAAATTTATACATGTTTTAATAATGAATGTGTTAGCTCAGTTAACAAAAGCGAGATTTGCCTTGAAGAGAAAGTTTGTTGACCTAAAACATGTAAAGAATCAAAGTGTTATAGAGTTGGAGGGAAAATTTAAACCTATTACAGAACCTATACATGAACTTGTTAACGAAAATAAAAAGCAAACATTTTTAAAAACAAATGTAGGAGCCAAGGATAAACGGGAATTATACAAAAATGAAAAGTATGAAAATGATATGACAGATGACGATGATTTGTACTTTACAACCAATGGTAGACAACATCAGACAAAACGACACTTATTTCAATACCGATCTATGAATTATAAAGGAGGGAATTGTTGTTTAATTAGAGTATATATATTAAAAACAAAAAAGATTTTTATTTATAATCATATGTTTGTTGTGACTAGTTTGGACATTTTTCTAAAGCTAGGGATCGATCAGATCATTTGAAAAGAGGTGTTAAATTAAATGAAACTTTTTTAATTGATACTGATGGTAATATAAACGCTCAAAATAAAAGAGTAAAAACACTATTAAGCCCTTAGATGATAATGACTTGACCACAAAACACTATACAGATGAGTGTGTCAGAAAGTTGGGGGAAGACCTAAGAAAACTTGTAAGTCAACGTATTAATCGTCGACTTACAAAAATTTCAAATCTTGAAAATAAACAAGAGGAAACGCTGTAGTCGAGTGCCGCGACTATAAGGTACCCGTTACTGTTTTACAAAATTTCAAAATATTATTTTGCTAGCTGAAATTCACGATGCGCCACCTATTGTCAGAGGAAGTATGTTGAGAACGCTTATAGTGACGTCACTGCCCATGTGAGGCCTTATGACCTTAATTTCTTCATAAATAGCGAAATAATGTTCTGATTTGAAAAATCTTTGGTAAATCGATAGATATTAACAGAAATAAGTTATACAAGGTCTAACAAAGGCATTCATAATAATATTATAGACGCCACAGTTTTTCGCGGTTTGTGGGCGTTAGAGTAGGCGTGGCCAGATGCAACTTCGTCGCAAGTTGCAGAGGCATATTTTTAACACGTGTTTTTAAGCAAAATTATGTAGCACTTATAGTTTTTGAGATTTTTGCATTTTTGGTTTTTCGGGTTTTGTGGGCGCTAAAGTGGGCGTGGCTGGATCGGAAAAAATTAATTCGCATTAGGAGCACCATTAAAACCTACATGCTTAATCCGAACTTTCTAACAGTTATAGTTACCGAGATATCAGCTTTTATAGAAAATCCGAAAACCGTCTTTTGAGCCTTGTGGGCGCTGGCATCTAAAGATTCTACGTTCTGAATTTCCACTTTCTAGCTCCAATAGTTCCTGAGATTTCAGCAATTTTACTTTTTTGCGATTTCTGGGCGTTAGAGTGGGCGTGGCAGGATGCTGTAATAAACTTGCGCTGTCCCGGGACCTCAAGAATCTTCATGGTTAATCTCAACTTTGTATCTATTATAGTTCCTGAGATCTCAGCGTTCATACGGACGGACGGACGGACAGACGGACATGGCTCAATCGTCTTCGCTATTGATCCTGATCAAGAATATATATACTTTATAGGGTCGCAAACGCTTTCTTCTATCTGTTATATACTTTTCAACGAATCTAGTATAGGTCTATAACAAGAGAGCAGATAGTACTGATCAAATATTATATTTTTAAGTATGTAACAAAACCCTCAGCGATACCAAAAAAGACAACAATTGAAATAGAAGGTGTAGCATATTCACCTATTCGAAGAATATGATTAAACGAGCAATTGTAAATGAGTTGCACGGACCGTCACACACACACACGCACATTTTCAACGAAGACGAGTCATTACGAAGGGAATAAACGATCTGTGGCAAGCAGATGTGGTTGAAATGGGGAGTTATTCAACATCTAACAAGGGCTATCGTTACTTATTAAATGTAATTGATACGTTTTCTAAATTTGCTTGGGGTGAAGCACTATAATCAAAAAATGCCAATGATGTCTCTCTAGCAATGGAGAAAATCTTAAAATAAGGTCATGGAACACCAAAAAATTTAAAAAAAGATGATGGAAAAAGTGTTTTAATACAAAATTTAAACAATTTATGAAACGTTATAATAAATAAAAATATAATAGAACACTCAAAGAGTCAATGTGGCGTGAGTTTAGTTTCAATGGGAAATATAAGTGGATAGATATTTACAAAAATTTGAGATTTGATTACAATAATAGAGTACATAGAACCATAAAAATGAGCCCAATCAGTGTCAACACAACTAATGAAAAACAAATACTACAAGACTCATATACTCACATAAAGATATATGTTGAGAGTAAACTACGAAATGGTGATCACGTTCGTATCAGCAAGTATAAACATGTGTTTGAAAAAGGGTATACACCGAATTATACAACAGAAAACTTTAAAATTAGAAAAGTCAACAATTCATTCCCGAAACATACTTACTTGAAGATTATAAAGGTAATCCGATTCAGGGTGGGTTTTATAAAAAAGAACCCAAAAGGACTGAATTCCCAAACACATTTCTAGTTGAGAAAATTTTAAAGCGAAGAGGTGATAAAGTTTTGGTAAAATGGCTTGGCTTTCCAATGGACGAAGCCAGCTGGGTAAATACCAAATTAAAAGTCAATGTAATATTTAACTATTATTTTTGTTTTATTATTATTTTTTGTTTTTTCTAATTGTAACAAATAATTAAATTTAATATTTATATATACATACGTATAAATGTACAATTTTATAATGTGTATACTAATAGTTTTAATAAAATATTATATTTTTTTTACAATTTATTTTTGTTTTACTTATATTTACCACAATCCCGATCAAAATAAAACATTTCCAATTCAATTGACTTATAAAATAATTATTGTTCTATGTTTAAAGCGAGAAGGTGATAAAGTTTTGGTAAAATGGCTTGGCTTTCCAATTGACGAAGACAGCTGGGTAAATAAAACTGAAATTTTATAGTACAAATACCAAATTAAAAGACAATGTAATATTTAATTTTTATTTTTGTTTTATTATTATTTTTTTGTTTTTTCTTATTATAACATATAATTAAATTTAATAAATATATTTACATACATATAAATGTACAAGTTTATAATGTGTATACTAACAATTTTAATAAAATATTATATGTTTTTTACAATTTATTTTTGTTTTACTTATATTTACCATAGTCTCGATCAAAATAAAACATTTCCAATACAATTGACTTATAAAATAATTATTGTTCTATGTTTACTTGCTTATCTCTAAGTTAAGTCTCTCATTTAATCTATTGACATCTGTATTTCTCCCATTTATTATATCTCATAAAAATATATTTTCAAGTTCTAAGAAATTGATACTATCCACAATGTTCTTTTCCATTAACCTTTTATGTTTTATTGATAGAGTACCATGATCATTGTGAGTTAACATTGTAAACTCTGTTTCATTATGTTTACGTTTTCTTTTACTATCATTAGCACAAAGCATATTCTTATATACCCTATTTGTTGATATTTTGTGTGCCTTTGATCTAAACATTGTCCTACTGCCATATAGTGGAGTTCCACTGGGTAATACATTTTTATAATGATCCGTAGCTAAATTTCTGGAACTCACTCCTTTTGCTTTGTTATAAGAGTTTTCAACTTCATCTATTTTATAGCTTTAAACTTGGAGAATAGACCTATAAATTCACTCGTTGCTTTTCCATTCAACTCATCTTTAAAATATCCTAACCTCTTTATTACCTTTTTTAAAATTATATAAATCCATTCTTCTATCTGAATAATCGGATGTATCAAATTATGATTCAATATCACCACGAATATAGTATAGATAAATGAGTCTGTATCCATGTAATTTAAAACCAAATTTTCTTGAAATTTGGGTTTCATGTATTGGTAATGAAAATCATACATTTTCCACTTTGATAAGTCCAATACAGCAAAACCCAAATACATTGGCTTATCAAATATCACAGAAAGTTTTTTCATTTGGATGGCCTAGAACTCGTCATTTATTTTAGTTAAACTATGAAAATTGAATTTTGAAATTAAATTTTTAGCACAATGTTTTTCCGACCGAGTTTATGAACATCTGTAGACTCCCATGTAGTTACAAATTTAACCTCTACACGTTTTTCAGTATTTTCCATAGTTTTCCCACAGACCCAGTTGTTCATTAAGTTAAAAAAATCTTTTTCAAATTTATTCTTGTCATTCTGTCTATGTAAAGTATTTAAGTCAATATAAGTCTTTAGCCAAGGTGTTTGCAAAAAGCGAATGGACAACCATTCAAACCCTTTATATGGAAGAGGTTGTGACATTGCCCAACCATATACATTGTTTGCATCCAAATACAATAAAAAGGATGATTCCTTTGTGGGATCAAAATCTGTTAAGTATTTGTTATTTGCCTTTGTATATCTATGGCAACATTGTACTGAGCCCCCTCGAATGCTATTTTGAATAAATCTATACATATCGATATCTACTAATAACACTAGTTGAATATTTGTGGTCTTTAACATGGCTGTCCAAGATAGACCTGGTGTAGTAAAAGCTGATCAACTGAGGGTGTAATGAATAAATTTGTAAACCTATTTTTCTAAAATTTTCAAATATATCAGTCAATAAGAAAACATCAGTTTTTAAATACAACTCTAGATAATCCTTAGACTTGAATGAGAAAATTGTGAGCAGACATTATGTGCGTCATCTTGAGAGCATTCCTTTTCTGTCAAGTTACTATAGAATGCTGCTCTTGATGGTAGGGAAGTTTCCAAGCAAGTCGACTAGCTGAATCTCAATATTCATATGGAAAGATACCTTTTTTACGCATTAGCCTGAATTCTATTTCATTTTTAAAAAATGTTTTTACTGTATTTAACTGATCATCAATTAAGTTAGAAGCAAGGGTATCTAAACTTGATGGCATAAATCTCAATGTGTCAAGAAATTTAATTTCAAAATTGTTACCATTTGAAGTTTTTATGGTTTTGGACACCGAAATATATTGTTTTTTATTTACTGGGATTGCATTAATACTACCAGGAATTTTAGCCGAGTCTTCCATAAATAAATGACAATCATACTTAGAAAAATTATGGAAAAACACTGGTATAAATTTAGATAGTCTATACTCCAAGTTACATTTAGAATGAGCTGCACCCCTAAATAAACCTGTTAAATGGCAATGATCCCTAACTCTACCATTTAATAATATTTTTTTACAAATATGAAATTTAATGAATCCTGAAATTCAAACTCGACTTCAGGAGTCATTATGATTGGTTTAACTTTATTTAAGTACTCATCATTCAGTTTTGATAAATCTTGTACAAGTGAGCCTACAAAATTTGATCCTGCGCTACTACCAGTTTTTATTAAAAATTTATCTAGCTTTGAATCACAGGCACACTTAATATTATACAATAAGCATAAGCTATAGGTATATGCGAGTCTAAATTAAATAATTTCGGGCTTACTTCAATATTTCTCGGCTCCAGTACATATTGGGTAAACTCCAGAGTTCGCTTGCGTAATTTTGGCAGCCTGGAGACTTTTCAGCTACAAACAGTTTTATGTCTTAGAGCAGCATCCTCAGATCCAGAGAAATTCAAGCAAACATTACACAGCCATTGTGATCTGTTCTGAGACCCCTTTTGCCTAATCTATAAAAAAATTAATTTTATTTAGTATGTTTATTTATAAATACATATATAAAAATATAATATATACATATATATATATATATATATACATATATATTCATATTCATATTCTACATATATATACATATATATATATACGAGGTGTGTTCAAAAAGTAAGGTGACTCTTCAAATTTCGCGAATTTCAAATTTTTCGATTATCGAAACCTTTTAGAAGTTATACGAGGTGTGTTCAAAAAGTAAGGTGACTTTTCAAATTTCAAATTTTTCAAATTTTTCGATTATCTTCAGTTTTGGGAACAAGAAAAAGTCACATGGGGCCAAATCCGGTGAATATGGTGGCTGAGGCATTATTGTGGTGTTGTTTTTGGCCAAAAAATCCAAATCCTTTGATCCATATTTTTCGATAGCAAAAAATCGCCGAGCTCGCAAAATAACTTGTAACTTTACGCCTCTCACAACCAAACAAAAGAGGATGTTCCATTGAAACTTGGTACAGATGTTAGGGAAGAGTGTACCAATATAACAAAACAAAAAAATCGATAATCGAAAAATTTGAAATTCGCGAAATTTGAAGAGTCACCTTACTTTTTGAACACACCTCGTATATATATATATAGTGACATATTCACTTATTCAGTCATGTACCAAAAAATAAGAATATGCAGCGTAGGCGATCCCACGCTGAATCAATGTAAACAATCCGCATCCGGAGCAGGCGACGCCGCTCTTCAATAACATAAACAATTCTTGAAATCAATAAGTGTCGCAATCTGAGCGGCACTCTTACTCCCAAACTTATGTACAATCCATATCCCAATCGCTTCCAAACTTTTGTAAACAAAGGGCAGGACAAGAAAGATTTTTGTCACAAGAAATTAGTCTTAAGCTGAGTTCAATTGAATAAAGACGTGAAACTAAATTCGTTGTTCGTTAATTTATTCTTCTTAGCGTTGTCCTTAGTCAACTGACATTAGTTCGACTCATAAAATTAGTAAACAATTTTACTGGCGCAGTCGGTAGGATACAAAAAAGTATCCGAAAAAAAGAACCTCGAGTGAAAAATAAATTCAATTTTATAATTCAGTTCTCGATTAACAATTATGCGACCCTTCAACCCTTCAACTTGGATTATAATTCCAATTCGGTTGTCCAACAAAAAGTGGAAGTGAAATCAAAATAAAAAAACAACTCAATAAGTCCAAAGGCAACTAGCAGTTAAAAAGAGAAATAAGTGTAACATATAAAAATTAAAAAAAAAAAAATAAGTACCACAAAACTAAAACTTAAATAAGTGAAATCAAAATAAAAATAAAACAAATTTTTATATTTACTGTAACAACGAAACAACAAATTTACAATAACAATGGCAACACCAGTTATCGCCGCGCCCCAAATCGTGGCGCTAAACGACAACAATCTTGCTGAAGCTCGTCGGCAACTTAAAGACATCATGCCATTTAAGGGTGATCCAGAAACCCTCTACACCTTCATCAGCAGAGTGGACTATGTAATGTCACTCTACCAAACGAATGATGTACGACAACAGAGAATTCTACTTGGAGCTATTGAAAGAAACCTAGACGGACACGTAACACGATCATTAGGCCTTCCAAACATCGAAGATTGGCCTACTCTTAGGTCAAGGCTAATTGGAGAATTTAAGCCGCAGACACCGAACTACAAATTACTGGAGAACTTCAGGGAGGCGCCTTATAAGGGAAATTTGAGAGCATTCTGCGAAGAAGCAGAAAGACGACGTCGACTACTTATTTCAAAATTGCATCTAGAAGGTAACCAATCAGATTTTCTTATTTATGTGCAGGCGATTAAAGATTCCATAAAAATACTGATTAGAAAATTACCAATACAACTATTTACTATTTTGGCTCACCATGATATTGCAGACTTAAGATCATTAATTACTATAGCACAAAATGAGGGAATATATGAAGAACATATTAATTTTGAATTGAATAAAAATACAGAAAACCGTAATAAAAATGCAAACCCTACTCAGAATTCGAAATCACACAAATTTAATACAAATACCCAAATCCCATACCAATCAAGTTACCCACAATATCCCCAACCATTCCAACCTAATTATAATCAATACATGCAATCATTTAGACCCACCTATACACAACAAATTCCTTACAACCAAGCCAAGTGGCATGCACCAAATCATTTCGGTCCCAACCAATACATGAACACAAAACCAATAACTCATAAAAATCCTTTCCCACAACATTCCAATAAAACTCAAACTCCTCAAACAGCACATTTTAAAGGAAATACATACCCTCAACAGCAACAACCCTCCACCTCTAAAAACACTAACTTCCCGGTTACCAAACGACTAAGACCATCGGACAGTGAGCAAACTAAAATGTCTATTGACGAATTGAGATTTCAAGACGTGCACGAATACGAAAATTTACAACCCAATTATTATGAACAACAGTATTACAATCAATACCATGGGATGATTAATGAAGGGCAACAACATGTACAATCTATCCAAAATACAAATGATCAAAATCAAAATAGCTCAGAGCCAAACGAAAATTTTCGGTTAACAGCCCCGGACAACACCAGTGCATAGAAATAGCATACAAAGGTTGCACATACAAATGCCTTATAGACACAGGATCCACAATAAACATGATCAATAAAAATATATTTCATCTTCCTTTACAAAATACTAGATGTGAAGTTTTGACATCAAATGGTCCTATTACGTTAAACAACTTGATTATGTTACCCAGCAACAGGATTTTTAAAACAAATGAACCATTTTATGTACACAGTTTTTCTAATAAATATGATATACTGATTGGCAGAAAATTGTTGAAAAATGCACAATCAATCATAAATTATAAAAATAGCACAGTAACCCTTTTTGATAAAACATACAAATTAATTACTTCAAAATCAGATAAAAACCAAAATTTTTATATTCAAAAGGCACCAGAAACAAATAAAAATTCAGCTCAGGAATCAATAAAAAAAATAGATTTTGAATTATTTCGACTAGATCACCTAAATCAAGAGGAAACTACAAGGTTGAAAAGTTTATTAAACAAATTCAAAAATCTTCAATATGAAGAAGGAGACAATCTAACATTTACAAACACCATTAAACACGTACTAAATACAACACATAATTCCCCAATTTATTCAAACCAGTACCCACTTGCTCAAGCACACGAAATTGAAGTCGAATTCCAAGTGCAAGAAATGCTTTATCAGGGATTAATTAGAGAAAGTAATTCACCATACAATAGTCCTACCTGGGTAGTACCAAAAAAATCTGATGCTTCTGGTAAAATTAAATATAGAGTAGTAATTGATTATAGGAAACTCAATGAAATAACCATCCCTGACAGATATCCAATACCGAATATGGACGAAATCCTCGGTAAACTAGGAAAATGCCAATATTTTACCACTATTGATTTAGCAAAGGGATTTCATCAAATAGATACGGACCCAGAATCGATATCTAAAACCGCATTTTCCACCAAAATCGGTCATTATGAATACCTCCGAATGCCATTTGGTCTTAGAAATGCACCAGCTACTTTTCAAAGGTGCATAAATAATATTCTTCGACCGTTGCTTAACAAACACTGTTTAGTGTATTTAGATGATATTATAATTTTTTCCACGTCCCTTACCGAACATTTAAATTCATTACAACTAGTTTTTTTCAAACTTGCAGAAGCTAATTTAAAATTGCAGTTAGACAAATGTGAATTCTTAAAAAAAGAAGCTAGCTTTTTTGGTCACATCGTAACCCCTAATGGCATAAAGCCAAACCCACTCAAAGTTAAAGCTATAGTTTCATATCCAATTCCAACCAAAGTAAAAGAGATCCGATCATTCCTTGGATTAACCGGCTATTATCGTAAATTTATCCCAAACTACGCAGACATAGCCAAACCCATGACCAAATGTTTAAAAAAAGGAGCAAAGATAGATACACAAAATCTCGACTACATAGAAGCATTCAAAAAACTTAAAGATTTAATTATTAGAGAACCAATTCTTCAATTACCCGATTTCGAAAAAAATTTCACTTTAACCACAGATGCCAGTAATTTAGAGCTAAATTAAACGAATACCAATTTAAAATCGACTATATTAAAGGGAAGGAAAATTCAGTTGCTGATACATTATCATGAATTAAAATTGAAGAAAATCATCATAGCGAAGTTACTCAACATAGTGCAGACGAAGACAATAGCACTCTTATTCATTTAACAGAAAAACCAATAAATTATTTCAAGAAACAAATAATTTTCATTAAATCTGATAAAAATAAAGTAGAGAATTCAACAATATTTGGTAACTCCATTACCACAATTCAATATAATGAAATGACATTCGAAAAGGCCAAACAGATTTTACTTGATCATTTTATTCATAAAAATATTTCCATTTATATTGAGAGCGATGTAGATTTTGAACTTATTCAAAGAGCACACAGAGAAATTATTAATACCACCTACACTAAAGTAATTCGCAGCCTCTACCTTTTAAAGAATGTTTGTTCATATGCCGAATTTAAAGAAATTATACTTCAATCACATGAAAAACTCTTACATCCTGGTATACAGAAAATGACAAAATTATTTAAAGAAAATCACTTCTTTCCCAATAGCCAATTATTAATTCAGAACATAATAAATGAATGCAACATATGCAATCTGGCTAAAACAGAACACAGAACCACAAAAATGCCTTTTAAAATCACACCCAACCCTGAACATTGTAGAGACAAATTTGTAGTAGATATTTATTCATCTGAGGGAAAACATTACATCAGTTGCATTGACATTTATTCTAAATTCGCTACACTCGAACAAATTAAAACAAAAGACTGGATAGAATGCAGGAACGCGCTAATGCGTATTTTTAATCAGTTAGGTAAACCCAAATTACTAAAGGCAGACAGAGACGGAGCTTTCTCCAGCTTGACTCTTAGGCAATGGCTTGAAGCAGAAGGAATTGAATTACAACTCAATACAGCAAAAAACGGCGTAGCAGACGTCGAAAGACTTCATAAAACAATAAATGAAAAAATCAGAATTATCAATTCATCCGATGATGAAGAAGTAAAATTAAGTAAGATAGAAACAATCCTTTACACATACAACCATAAAATTAAACATGACACTACTGGACAAACACCTGATCAAATATTCTTATACGCTGGGCATCCAATATTAGACACTCAAAATATTAAAGAAAAGAAAATAGATAAACTAAATGAAGATCGACAGGAATTTAACATTGACACCAGATACAGAAAAGGACCAATTCAAAAGGGTAAACTAGAAAATCCATTTAAAGCAAATAAAAATGTAGAAAAAATAGACGAAGACCATTACAAAATTACTAATCGAAATAGAGAAACCAAATACTTCAAAACACAATTTAAAAAACAAAAGATAACTAATGCCGTTAAGCTCCCACAGGAACGTTTTGTACAATGATGTTGTTTCTATTATTCACCACGGGCCACACTCAACAAATTCAAATAACCAACCCAGATTCCGACCTTGGCTATTTACTCTTCTCAAGCATTCCAATTCAAATACCGGTAGTATATGAACATTACTGTCTAAGAATTAATTTAACGGAAATCAATATTATCACAAACTCTTTTGGTAAAAAAATCACAGACTCGCCCAGAATGAAATACTTGTACAATAAACTACTAAAAGAATTAAATGGTATAACTATTCATCAGCAAAATAGGCAGAATTGTGGACTATTTGACATAATTTGAATTTGAATTTGAATTTCTTTTTGGCACACTTGATGAAAATGATAGAATAAAAATTGACAAAAAAAATAGATCTAATTGCAGAAAATTCAATTCAACTTCATAAATTAAATGATGTTATAAAGTTTGTGAATGAAGGATTACAGAAACTTACCTATTACGAAAATAACCGCAATAGTATTGACACGCTTGTTTATGAACTCATGCAATTTATTGAGTACATTGAAGATATAGAAATGGGCATTCAACTTTCCCGTCTTGGACTTTTTAACCCAAAGTTGCTCAATTACGATAAACTTGAAAGCATTGACAGTCAAAACATACTTTTAATTAAAACATCAACTTGGATTGACTATAAAAATAACGAATTACTACTTATTTCACATATCCCTATTAATCACAAAACCATTAACACCATTAAAATAATTCCTTATCCCGACCATAATGGGTATCAACTAGATTATTCAGAACAGCAATCATATTTTGAAGATGAGAATAAAATTTATAATCAAGGCAATAAAGAAGTTAATAATGAATGTATTAAAAATATAATTAAGCGCAAGAACCCAACCTGTAATTTTATACCAACTCTCTCAAAAGAAATAATTCAATACGTTGAGCCAAATATTATACTTACATGGAATCTAACTGAAACCACAATCGCACAAAATTGTCAAGAATTAAATGGCGATATAAAAATAAATGGAAGCAAAATTATTAGAATAAAAAAATGTAGAGTTAAAATTGGAAATGTTATTTTAAGCGAAAATTCGTTAAGTCCAGAATTTGATTTAACACCATTGTATTCACCGATTAATGTAACCAATATAAAAATGGTAGAACACAATCACGTTTTAAAACTAATTTTAGAAAATAACACTACACTTTACGTAATTATAATAATTGTAGTTATTGTTCTTATTATTTTTCTTGCCCTATCAAAATTTTGTACACTAAATCCTCTCACCATTTTATATACTAAATTTAGAAAACAAGAAAAAAATAATCAAGAACCACAACAAGAAACAGAACCGGCACGAGACCAGTTGCCTACACTGTACCCTGAAATGCCAGCCCAAGCATAGGCAACCCTTTTTAAGGGGAGGGAAGTGACATATTCACATATTCAGTTATGTACCAAAAAATAAGAATATGCAGCGTAGGCGATCCCACGCTGAATCAATGTAAACAATCCGCATCCGGAGCAGGCGACGCCGCTCTTCAATAACATAAACAATTCTTGAAATCAATAAGTGTCGCAATCTGAGCGGCACTCTTACTCCCAAACTTATGTACAATCCATATCCCAATCGCTCCCAAACTTTTGTAAACAAAGGGCAGCACAAGAAAGATTTTTGTCACAAGAAATTAGTCTTAAGCTGAGTTCATTTGAATAAAGACGTGAAACTAAATTCGTTGTTCGTTAATTTATTCTTCTTAACGTTGTCCTTAGTCAACTGACGGGACATTAGTTCGACTCATAAAATTAGTAAGCAATTTTACTATATATAAATTAAAATGAGAAGACTTTGGTTTCGCGAGGCGATGTCCGTCACGATTTGTTTCCAAAATTCGACTAACTGCTAAGTACATAAATTCTTAAAATGTGCCTTGCATATTCCCATCCGGTTATGCGGGATCAGCCTGGCAACTTTTCCGTTGCTGGGTGACCGTGTTAACTCCTCCCTTGCTTAGATGAAGGACGTCCTCGGACTTTTTGAAACCGTCGATAATAACTTGAAGATCATGCTGGCGACGGACCCGCTGGCGTCTCTGATAGAGCTTGGAGATTAAAAAGCAGATGGCCAAAAAAGCGATCGCGGCCAGTCCAGATACTATAGGCCTTTTTACCAGTCCCTTTTCCATTTCACCAATGTATCGCAAGTTTTCCATATTTAATTTTTGCAGGTATGGTAGGCTCAATAATTCTTGATGACCCGTAATGTTAATGAGCGTTGATGCAGCTGGCGCTGGGTATTTCTTTACGTAGCTCTTTAGGTTGCGATATATGGTGTTGTTTACTTTAGCTTCTTCGTCGAATGTAACGAGAAATGTTCCGGTTACAAGTTGTCCGTTGATCGTAGCTGTTCCGTCGTTGAGAATAATAACGCCGTCATCGATGATTGTTAGCGGCTCGAGGTGGCTCGTGCGAGTCGAACAGTGTGCGTTGCCCCCTGAGTGCAGTTGTTGTGCGCACGTTGTGTAGGGCAATTCTCTGCAGAATGTTGTTGTAAGGGCAGAGGTGCAGTTTCCAATCGGCATCACTTTGTTACCGCAGTCAGCTATAATATCGCCATCGGCAAAATTAAGAATAGTGCCGTTGTGTTCAACAGGGTGCAAGATAATTTTTTTACATGCTATGTATGGCTTAGGATATTTTAATATAAAGTGTAAAAAGTTATTATCTAACAAAACCTTAATTTGAGCGACTTCCATTAGGTCAGTAACAGTAATATTTGTGGAATGTTCATTGACTAAGTTTTGTAAATCGTTTGAGTCTAAAATCGCTGGGTTTATTATTCCAATTTTCGCAAGTGTAACTGACAGCATCAAAGCTTCGAGCTCAGAAATAATTATTCTATTTCTTGATAGTAAATTTTCATATAAATTTTCTGTATTTATTTGTTTTGTTTTTGCGTTTTTTACCAAAATGTTTACTGCGTTTGTTAGGCTATTAATTTGCTCTTGGGTCTTTGTGTTTATATTTATTTGTCTGTTTTCTGATTCAATAAGCTCATTCTGTGTAAATTTTACGTTCCTCGAAGTCATCAAAACCGGAGTACCGGCTACAATTTTTAAAGCGGTACCTAATATATTGATACTTCTTGCATGTCTATGGTGAATGTTTACTGTACCTATAAGAGTCCTAATGTGTCTTAAGTCTGAATCTAATATTTGTCTCATATGAGACTGGGGAAAAATGAATTCTCATTTCCTCTGTTTCCGTTACTATTTCTGAAAAATAGGGTTAAGTTACTTGAGTGCTTAAGATACTGGAATTCTTTTCCAAATAGTTACATCCCCGTCTATAATCGGTATGTAACTTGACGTCGTGTAGTCGGTAATTTTTGCTGTTATGGATACGGCGAGAAGTAATATTGTCCAAAACCTAGTGTGTTGGAGAAAAAAAAAAAAATAAGATTTATTTAGTTTACCTCAAATTATCCTTATGGACCACCCTCCTTTTATTAAGACTGTGGTCCCCAAGTCTGTTTCTACAATTTCTTCGGAATACAAATCTGAAAGTTTATTCCCCAATCGCTTATTAGACTTTACAAGGACTCTGTCTCCTACCTGAAAGTTTCTATTCTGTCTTGTTTTATTTAATCTTTCTAGTTGACTATTTTGTGCATTTAAAACTTTATCCCTAATTTCTGTGTTAAGCTCTATGGTTGACGAGTGTATTACGTCGATGGGTCTCTTATTCGTTACTGAATGAATGCTTTTGTTGTACTCTATAGTCGCGAGAAGTTTTAATTCAACCGTGTCTTTAATACCTCTTTCGATTTTTAAGCACCGCGCAATTTCTGCCAGTGTACTGTGGAATCTTTCCACTTGTCCGTTTGACGTACTATGATGTGGCGGTGCATTAACGATTTGTATGTTAAATTGGTTACTTAGAAGGGTCTTAATTGTTTCGGATTTTATTGACGGCTCATTGTCGCAATATATTGTTTTTGTTCGTCGGTAGAAATTAATAAGCTGTAAAATCGCGGTTTGTACGTCTGCAATGGTTCTGGAAGCGATTGGTTGGACAATTGAAAATTTTGATAACTTGTCTACACAAGTAAGAAAGTATTTTTTATCTGTAGAAAATATGTCAATATGTAATAATTCTCCTGTATATGAGGGAATCGGTGTCTCTCCGAGAATCTGCTTTTGAGGATGTCGGTCGTATTTTTGCCTTCTGACAGGTTTTACAATTATCGACGACCTCATTCGCCATATGAGTCATTTTGGGAAAAAAATAGTCTTGCATAATCTGTTTCACGTTTTCCTGGGCGGCTCTATGAGCCCTATTATGTTCTGACACCGTAATTTCTTTTTGTTCGTTTTTGTCAAAGATGTCAATCACCATGCGGTTCGTGTAACGGAATGTGGTTGTCGGGAATGTTTCTACCAATTTATGTTGGATAAATGCCAGTACCGGAAGTTCGCATAAAATTGCGTTGACTACGTCTTTCTTGACCACATCGCATACTCTTTTGTATAAGTGTTTCTCTATCCAAGAAATACAAGAGATGTCGAGTCTTTTCACCGAACATAATCACCGTTCTAACTGAGGCAGTTCCGCTTTCTTCTATTATTATTTGATTCCGAAAGCAGTTGACCGGCTTGTCTGTTTTTTCGATAGTGTAGGTAAGTGACAACTCGCTATGTATTGTGGCAATATCTGACTGTACATCCTCTTCCAGTGAGTGGATGTGCTGTCGGGACAGCGCGTCAGCGACGTAATTCTCCTTTCCTGGCTTGTAAAAAATTTGGGCGTTGTGCTCGTCAATAAAAAGCTTTCCACCGCTTAATTTTGGCGTTTGGATTGCGATCTGAGACGGCGAAAGTAAGTGGTTGATGGTCAGTGTAAATGTTCAAATTTTTGACTCCGTATAGGTAGTTCCTAAGGCTCTTTAGGGCCCATACAATTGCTAGCAACTCTCTTTCATTCGTTGCAAAGTTTAGTTCCCTGTCCTTTAAAGTTCGTGATATCATGGTTATAGGTTTTCCGTCCTGTGATAGAACTGCTCCCAAACCGAAAGACGAAGCATCTGTCGTTAAGTCGAACGCTCTTTTGTAATTTGGGTATAATAACATTACATTTTCGGACGCGAGAACATTCTTAAGCTTCTCGAATGCCTGGCGCTGATTTTGATCAAAGTTAACTGGTATTTTCTTTTGATTGTCCAGCACCCACTTTGCCGTTATCACCTTTTAGGATGTCACTTATTGGTTTTGCAATAGACGCGAAGTCTTTAATAAAACCCCTATAGTAACTTGCCAATCCAAGGAATGATCTGACATTAAATAGTGTGGTTGGTTGCACGTAGTTACGAATTGCATCTACTTTGTTTGGGCATGTTCTTATTCCTCCTCGTGAAACTACGAAACCTAAATACTCTACGCTTTCTTTAAAAAATTAGATTTCTCACGCGCAACCCTCATATTGGCCTCATACAGTTTGTCCAATACCCATGCTATGTGTTTCACATGTTCGTGCATATTTTCCGAAAAAATAATTACGTCATCGACGTAGACATAGCATGATTTCCCTATTTGTTCTCTGAGCACATCGTCGATGGCTCTCTGAAAATGCTGGGTGCATTCTTCAATCCAAAGGGAAGTCTACAAAATTCATATTTCGCATTTCCTACTGAGAAGGCCGTTTTTTCCCCTGTCATTTTCGGCGAGTAGTATCTGGTGAAAACCAGACTTCAAATCCAAAGTGGTAAAGTACTTTGCCTTGCCTAAATTGGCCAGGATAAAAACTACATTCGGGATAGGATATTTGTCGTCTACCGTTTTAAATTAAGTTTTCTAAAGTCTATTACAAGGCGTTTTTTTGTATTTCCGTGTTCATCAGTCCCTTTCTTATCTACAACCCAAACCGGGTTGTTATATGGAGACCGAGATGGTCGGATTTTGCCGTCTCGTAACATGACCTGTGTTTCTGTATTTACAAAGTCGGACACACCCATCGGGTATGGGTACAATTTTGAATATATTGGGTCTTCGTTCTCCGTCCGGATAGTACCAATGATATTAGTGTTGTAAGGGAGCGCCTCATTCGGCTCTGCAAATACACCCGTGCGGTTTTCTAACATTGATTGGAATTTTTTCATAACTTCGTGGGGTACTTCTATGTCCTCAACTTTTGTAAAATTAACGTTTGCACATTTCAAAAATTTAATTTCTTCCGAATTGTTGTTAGTTATTAACTTTTTATATTTTAGGTCAAGTAAGACGTCGGTTTTTTTTAATAAGTCTAGTCCAATTATTCCGTCAAACGTTGTTAAATTTGGTAATAAGAAGAATGTTGTAGTTGTGTTAAATAGGTTTAAGATGCATTTTTTGTTTATTGTGTTGTACCCATGGATTGATTTTACGGAAAATGGCTTATTTACGAAAATAACGTTTTTTAACTCTTTCATAGGTTTGATATAATTTTTGGAAGCTCCCGTGTCTATCAAAAGTTTGATTTTTCTCCCTGCGATATACCTTTCTATGAACGGGAGCAGGGAGTTATGCCTAAAAAATTTATTTCGTCATATTCTACGAGGTCATCATCTATGTCTTCTACTTCCTCCTCGGCTGTTGTAGGGTATTCGTCATCGTTTTCGTTAGATTGGTCATTGTCCAACGCTAAATGGTTTATTCTTTGGTGTTTTGGTCCTGTGTATCTCGCACTACTATTATTAGGTCTTTTATGTGCTGGTCCATGGTTACTGTAAGGGTTGGGTTGAACATTTTGTTGATTGGTCTGCCACTGATTGCTTTGGGTTTGTCTATGAAACAGACTACTCTGTTGATTTTGAGTTGATTGTCTAGAACGAGATGAACCATCAACATCCATTGGCTGGTCTGGATCCTGTCTGAGTGGCTGTCTTGGTCTTTTATTAAAATGGGGGTTTTTACCCTCCAGGTTAGGTCTAGAATCTGTTATTGTATTTCTTTCTCTGTCCTGTTGTCTCTGTTCGGACCTATGGAATTTTTCCTCCGTGCTACGAGCGAAACTACTTGCGAACATATATCGCTCGTGATTAGCCTCTACTTCTTGTGCTAAGGCTAGAGCGGAAGGAAGATCGGATGGTCTAGCCGAAAAAAGAACATCGCTTAGCGATTTTTTTGTTCCCGAAATAAATACGCGAAGCGCATCTGCTCTATATTTTTCGTTCATTGTCGCTGCTACGGTATTGTCGTAGGTCATAATTGTCTTGTTTATAAGCAGAGTCAGCTTTTTCTCTACTTCGTCATAGTATTGCAAGAGAGTCATGTTTCCCTGGCGAAGCGTTGACATCTCCTGTTCTATTAAGTATACCGGTCGTTTGTCTGCGTATGTAAAGTCTAGCCGGTTTATTATGGCTTTGAAGTTCAGAGGTGTGTCGAAGGACGAAAGAACCATATCGGCTGAACCTTTTATTTTATTTCTTAGTATTCCTAGTGCTTGGTAGTGTTTGAAACTGCCGTCGTATTTTTCGTACACTTTATATGCTGTGTTTGCCGCTTTTCTCCATGAAACGTACGTCTCATTTTTACCCTCAAAGTCCGGCAGGGACTTCATAATATCTAAGGTCTCACTACACGAAACACTTATTCTGATTTCGGCATCTTTATAAGTTTCTACTTCTGGTGTGCTGATATTTACGCCACCTAAGCGCTTCTGAACGTCTAGTAATTTTTGTTCGAAACTTCTTTCCTGTATGGCGAGTGCGCTTGCAACTGCGCCTTCTACAATGGCTTTTAACTGCTCGTTGGTCATTGCCATACTTGAACTGTTTGGATTTTCCTGCAAATCTTCCGCACTTCTGAGTTTTCGGAATTTGTTTAACAAGTCTTCTATTTCACTATCACTCATATGTTTTCTTTAGCGTAAAGAGCAAAGATTTTGGTTTTTTTTGTATTTAATTTTTTTTTCTCGAAAATTTTATGAAATTTTGTCTGAGCTTGCGCCTTTTTATTTTGTCTGAGACTCTTGGAATATGTTATAAAGATTATTGTTTTATTTGTAAGTTTCTGGATCACGTTTTTTTTATATTTCGAGTAAGAATAGTCAAGAAAAATATCAATGAACACTCCACTTACATGGTCTTAATTTTAATTTTTTTTTTAAATTAAAAATGTTGTGGCTGCTGCTGGTGCTGGTGTTCCTGGTATGGGGCTTTATTTTTTATTTATATATTATTATTTTTTTTTTTTAAAACTGATTGCGTTTTTTTTAAAAAAAAATTTTTAAACTGAACGTATCGAGGGTCTTACGAACGCGTTTTAAGTTTTTAATTGAACGACGGATCGAGGGTCTTACGAACGCGTTGGGTGCCAATTAAAATGAAAAGACTTTGGTTTCGCGAGGCGATGTCCGTCACGATTTATTTCCAAAATTCGACTAACTGCTAAGTACATAAATTCTTAAAATGTAAGCTAGCCCTATGCTCTGAAACTGCTGACCCGGCGCCTCGTGCGTGGAGTTGGGCAGCCGCTGCTTGCGTTGCAGTGCATTGCCCGTCGATTGTGGGCTGCTTCCGTCACAGTGCATTGCCCGCTGAATATGCTGACCATAGCACCGTCGCTGTGCAATATCCGCAGGTGACGCTGGCCTTGCATATTCCCATCCGGTTATGCGGGATCAGCCTGGCAACTTTTCCGTTGCTGGGTGACCGTGTTAACTTATACATATGATACATACCTTGAAATATTTTTAATGAACATAAAATGTCCATTTCCGCCATCTTCCAAAAACAGTATGTTGACGTAACATGGTTTCTCAATCTCCGATTGAGACAGCGGCAAAATTATTTGTTTGGTATCTTTATTATACCCAAAGATATTTATACGCATGTAGAGATTATTCTGTAAAAAGTGTTTCACACATTTTATTTCCATAGGGAAATTTAGATTGGTAAAATCCAATATTAATCCATTGTTCAAGTATATTTTTTCATTGGATATATCAACGTTATGGGAACTACATCTTTGGGGGTTTTTAACATTTATTAAAGCCGATATCAAGGCCCATTTGAAACAGTATGCATCATTTTCATTACATACATTAATAATAGCTTTCTTCGAACCTAAGTATTTTGGTAGCGGGATATACGATGAACCTTTAAAAAAATTAGATTTCTCACGCGCAACCCTCATATTGGCCTCATACAGTTTGTCCAATACCCATGCTATGTGTTTCACATGTTCGTGCATATTTTCCGAAAAAATAATTACGTCATCGACGTAGACATAGCATGATTTCCCTATTTGTTCTCTGAGCACATCGTCGATGGCTCTCTGAAAAATGCTGGGTGCATTCTTCAATCCAAAGGGAAGTCTACAAAATTCATATTTCGCATTTCCTACTGAGAAGGCCGTTTTTCCCTGTCATTTTCGGCGAGTAGTATCTGGTGAAAACCAGACTTCAAATCAAAGTGGTAAAGTACTTTGCCTTGCCTAAATTGGCCAGGATAAAAACTACATTCGGGATAGGATATTTGTCGTCTACCGTTTTTAAATTAAGTTTTCTAAAGTCTATTACAAGGCGTTTTTTTGTATTTCCGTGTTCATCAGTCCCTTTCTTATCTACAACCCAAACCGGGTTGTTATATGGAGACCGAGATGGTCGGATTTTGCCGTCTCGTAACATGACCTGTGTTTCTGTATTTACAAAGTCGGACACACCCATCGGGTATGGGTACAATTTTGAATATATTGGGTCTTCGTTCTCCGTCCGGATAGTACCAATGATATTAGTGTTGTAAGGGAGCGCCTCATTCGGCTCTGCAAATACACCCGTGCGGTTTTCTAACATTGATTGGAATTTTTTCATAACTTCGTGGGGTACTTCTATGTCCTCAACTTTTGTAAAATTAACGTTTGCACATTTCAAAAATTTAATTTCTTCCGAATTGTTGTTAGTTATTAACTTTTTATATTTTAGGTCAAGTAAGACGTCGGTTTTTTTTAATAAGTCTAGTCCAATTATTCCGTCAAACGTTGTTAAATTTGGTAATAAGAAGAATGTTGTAGTTGTGTTAAATAGGTTTAAGATGCATTTTTTGTTTATTGTGTTGTACCCATGGATTGATTTTACGGAAAATGGCTTATTTACGAAAATAACGTTTTTTAACTCTTTCATAGGTTTGATATAATTTTTGGAAGCTCCCGTGTCTATCAAAGTTTGATTTTTCTCCCTGCGATATACCTTTCTATGAACGGGAGCAGGGAGTTATGCCTAAAAATTTATTTCGTCATATTCTACGAGGTCATCATCTATGTCTTCTACTTCCTCCTCGGCTGTTGTAGGGTATTCGTCATCGTTTTCGTTAGATTGGTCATTGTCCAACGCTAAATGGTTTATTCTTTGGTGTTTTGGTCCTGTGTATCTCGCACTACTATTATTAGGTCTTTTATGTGCTGGTCCATGGTTACTGTAAGGGTTGGGTTGAACATTTTGTTGATTGGTCTGCCACTGATTGCTTTGGGTTTGTCTATGAAACAGACTACTCTGTTGATTTTGAGTTGATTGTCTAGAACGAGATGAACCATCAACATCCATTGGCTGGTCTGGATCCTGTCTGAGTGGCTGTCTTGGTCTTTTATTAAAATGGGGGTTTTTACCCTCCAGGTTAGGTCTAGAATCTGTTATTGTATTTCTTTCTCTGTCCTGTTGTCTCTGTTCGGACCTATGGAATTTTTCCTCCGTGCTACGAGCGAAACTACTTGCGAACATATATCGCTCGTGATTAGCCTCTACTTCTTGTGCTAAGGCTAGAGCGGAAGGAAGATCGGATGGTCTAGCCGAAAAAAGAACATCGCTTAGCGATTTTTTTGTTCCCGAAATAAATACGCGAAGCGCATCTGCTCTATATTTTTCGTTCATTGTCGCTGCTACGGTATTGTCGTAGGTCATAATTGTCTTGTTTATAAGCAGGAGTCAGCTTTTTCTCTACTTCGTCATAGTATTGCAAGAGAGTCATGTTTCCCTGGCGAAGCGTTGACATCTCCTGTTCTATTAAGTATACCGGTCGTTTGTCTGCGTATGTAAAGTCTAGCCGGTTTATTATGGCTTTGAAGTTCAGAGGTGTGTCGAAGGACGAAAGAACCATATCGGCTGAACCTTTTATTTTATTTCTTAGTATTCCTAGTGCTTGGTAGTGTTTGAAACTGCCGTCGTATTTTTCGTACACTTTATATGCTGTGTTTGCCGCTTTTCTCCATGAAACGTACGTCTCATTTTTTACCCTCAAAGTCCGGCAGGGACTTCATAATATCTAAGGTCTCACTACACGAAACACTTATTCTGATTTCGGCATCTTTATAAGTTTCTACTTCTGGTGTGCTGATATTTACGCCACCTAAGCGCTTCTGAACGTCTAGTAATTTTTGTTCGAAACTTCTTTCCTGTATGGCGAGTGCGCTTGCAACTGCGCCTTCTACAATGGCTTTTAACTGCTCGTTGGTCATTGCCATACTTGAACTGTTTGGATTTTCCTGCAAATCTTCCGCACTTCTGAGTTTTCGGAATTTGTTTAACAAGTCTTCTATTTCACTATCACTCATATGTTTTCTTTAGCGTAAAGAGCAAAGATTTTGGTTTTTTTTGTATTTAATTTTTTTTCTCGAAAATTTTAGGAAATTTTGTCTGAGCTTGCGCCTTTTTATTTTGTCTGAGACTCTTGGAATATGTTATAAAGATTATTGTTTTATTTGTAAGTTTCTGGATCACGTTTTTTTTATATTTCGAGTAAGAATAGTCAAGAAAAATATCAATGAACACTCCACTTACATGGTCTTAATTTTAATTTTTTTTTTTTAATTAAAAATGTTGTGGCTGCTGCTGGTGCTGGTGTTCCTGGTATGGGGTTTTGTTTTCTTTATTTTTTATTTATATATTATTATTTTTTTTTTTTTAAAACTGATTGCGTTTTTTTTAAAAAAAAATTTTTAAACTGAACGTATCGAGGGTCTTACGAACGCGTTTTAAGTTTTTAATTGAACGACAGATCGAGGGTCTTACGAACGCGTTGGGTGCCAATTAAAATGAAAAGACTTTGGTTTCGCGAGGCGATGTCCGTCACGATTTATTTCCAAAATTCGACTAACTGCTAAGTACATAAATTCTTAAAATGTAAGCTAGCCCTATGCTCTGAAACTGCTGACCCGGCGCCTCGTGCGTGGAGTTGGGCAGCCGCTGCTTGCGTTGCAGTGCATTGCCCGTCGATTGTGGGCTGCTTCCGTCACAGTGCATTGCCCGCTGAATATGCTGACCATAGCACCGTCGCTGTGCAATATCCGCAGGTGACGCTGGCCTTGCATATTCCCATCCGGTTATGCGGGATCAGCCTGGCAACTTTTCCGTTGCTGGGTGACCGTGTTAACTTATACATATGATACATACCTTGAAATATTTTTAATGAACATAAAATGTCCATTTCCGCCATCTTCCAAAAACAGTATGTTGACGTAACATGGTTTCTCAATCTCCGATTGAGACAGCGGCAAAATTATTTGTTTGGTATCTTTATTATACCCAAAGATATTTATACGCATGTAGAGATTATTCTGTAAAAAGTGTTTCACACATTTTATTTCCATAGGGAAATTTAGATTGGTAAAATCCAATATTAATCCATTGTTCAAGTATATTTTTTCATTGGATATATCAACGTTATGGGAACTACATCTTTGGGGGTTTTTAACATTTATTAAAGCCGATATCAAGGCCCATTTGAAACAGTATGCATCATTTTCATTACATACATTAATAATAGCTTTCTTCGAACCTAAGTATTTTGGTAGCGGGATATACGATGAACCTGATAATGGTGTATATTAGTTAACATTCATTTCTAGGCGCATTATTTTGATTAATGCCCACCCGCTATCTTTCTCTTGGAATTCTTGTGTTTTTCCAACTATTTATATTTGCTCAAGAAAAATAGAATCCAAATCCGAGAACTGATTCAAAATGGTAATTTTACTCTGAAAACTTTTAATATCAATTTCTTCCGTTTCATTCTTAAACAGTATATATTCGGCAAATAACTCGAAATTTACTTTTACCGATATATAAAACTCTATAAAACATCTTCTGAGATGTGTTAGCAATATAATTGACAAAGCTTGGTCACGTGTAAAAGCACCAGACAGTACTCTTGGTGAGAAAGCAGCAGCATAATTGGTGACCAACATTCTGAAAGCAAAAAGAAAAAATTTGGAATGGGGATATCAAAAATAAAAAAGCAATGTAAAGGGCACGAGGAAAAAAGTAAAGATGACGAATCTGTCGACTGTTATTAACGCTGCTACTAGAACATTAAAAAAACAAAAGCCATTGGACATTATGAGTGCAATTAAAATTGCACGGAAATCAGTTCAATCGACAATGGGTTCAAAGAAAAACGTGAAAGTACCAAGAATAATTAATGTAC
This sequence comes from Drosophila eugracilis, assembly GCF_018153835.1. NCBI lineage: Eukaryota > Metazoa > Arthropoda > Insecta > Diptera > Drosophilidae > Drosophila > Drosophila eugracilis. Next base: position 3,516 of record NW_024573089.1, on the reverse strand, counting down.
CCAAAACTGATGGTTTTTTACCAATCGTATCTATTTTGACTGCCCTAATTGCACTGGGTAGTTTAGCTAGTTTAAGTGCAGCCATTAAAAAAAACAATAAACAACGCTAGAATGGTGAAAGAGGATATGAAGGAGAAGAAACGACATAATAGAAAATTTTAAAAAGTTGCTGTACGAGAAGGGTTATATCTCAAGCCGTACAGAACAGGTTATGGATTCTACCTAAAACCATATAGTAAGAGTAAAACCATATATGAAGGGGAAGGAAAGACATAATAGAAAAATTGAAAGTGTTGCTGTACGAGAAGGGTTATATCTCAAACCGTATAGAACAGGTTATGGATTCTACCTAAAACCATATAGTAAGAGATATGGTACTAAGAAGCGAAAAAACTAATATGTCAGCTACCCAATAGACCACTTTCAAATATAGACATTACACCTTTTGCTCAAAAGTATGTACCAAATTTTCGAGGACTATATATAAGGGATTTACTTCCACGCTCTCCAAGAATACGAGAATGTGGTAAAGTAAGCCTAGATGATTCTCAATGAAGTGGTACACATTGGGTCGCATATAACAAAAATAAAACTGATATACATTATTTTGATAGTTTCGGAAATCTACAACCACCTATAGAAGTTGTCAAGTATTTGGGAAAACAAATACAATACAACTACGAAAGAGTTCATCGTTTTGATACATACAAACAAATACAAACAAATACAATACAACTACGAAAGAGTTCAACGTTTTGATACATACATGTCTTTCATTTCTACTTTCCTTTGTCAATGGAGTGAGTCAATAACCCATCGTTTTGATTAGCTTACACTGCCTACTTCAAAATTCACAGTCCACGTTTCGACTTTCATTCAACAGACGTTGTACATGTGAACAAAAAACAACTGCTAAACAAAAAAATACAACTGCTAAACAACAAAAAACAACTGCTAAGCAACCAAAAACAACTACTAAACAACAAAAAACAACAGCTAAACAAAAAAAAACAACAAAAAGCAACAGCTAAACAACAAAGAACAACTGCTAAACAACAAAAAGACAACTGCTAAACAACAAAGAAAACAACTGCTAAACAACAAAAAAAGAACTGCTAAACATCAAAAAACAACGGCTAAAAACAAAAAATAACTGCTAAACATAAAAAAAACAACTACTAAACAACAAAAAGCAATATATATAAAAGAAAATGAAACATCAAAAAACAACGGCTAAAAACAAAAAATAACTGCTAAACATCAAAAAAACAACTACTAAACAATAAAAAGCAATATATATAAAAGAAAATGAACATTAAAAACAACTACTATAAGAACGAAGAGATCGATCCTACTGACGAGAATGATAGGAAGACACCTGTTAATCCGACAAGTATGGTTTGTTATTTCAACGAGAAGAACGATGAAAAAGATGATGCCGCAGAAACAGCGTTCATACCAATTGATGTTGAAAATAATGCAAAACGAATAAAGCTTGAGACGGTAACTTAAGATTTCAATAGATGTAATAAGAAATCTATTTTGTCATAGGCAAGGATGCCTGAAAATGTAAAGTTCCCCATCTTCAAGGTGGAGTGTAAATGGTGTACAGGTTTCAATAATGAATGTGTTAGGTCAGTTAACAAAAGCGAGATCTGCCTTGAAGAGAAAGTTTGATGACCTAAAACATGTAAAGAATCGAAGTGTTACAGAGTTGGAGGAAACACTTAAACCTATTACAGAACCTTTACATGAACTTGTTAACGAAAATAAAGAGCAGACACACATAAAAACACACGTGGGAGCCAAGGCTAAACGTAAATTATACCAAAATAAAAAGTACGAGAATGACATGACATATGTCGATGACCTGTACTATACAACCAATGGGAGAGAACATCAGACAAACAGAAATGTATTTCAGTACCTATCTATGAATGATACTGATTTATATAATGATTATTTTTAACAAATAAATGTTTTTGAAAAAGGAAGGAAAGGCGAAACACATGATTATGCAGACAAAAAGAGTGAGACGGAAGCTATATCAATGCCTACAAAAGAAAATGAAATGAGGGAAGATATAAATATAAAAGACGAGGTAGATAATAAAAATTATGATTTTAATATCAGTCATTTGAGTAGGGAAAATATATTGGACAAGACTTACGGATCTAAAAAAAGTTAAGATAATGGATTAACATTTGGGAATAGTGAACTAAAAATTATTGATAATAAGATTTGCTTGTCTAGTGGAATGAGTTGCGAGCTAACTCCTGGTCTGTACTCTCTTATATTTCATAAACACCCCCAAAATTATAATGATCATGATTTGAAAACATATAAACATATTGGAAACAAATGTTCACAGATTATGTTATAACGTGAGTAATCGAATTAAAGATTCACGCGCATTTAAATATACTAAAATTATAAAAAAAAGAATAAACGATAATGAAAATCCTACAACATCCACTCCACTTCGTACGAAAACTGGTTTCGGTTATATGACTCTGGAGGAATCAAAACCAAATTATATGTATTGGAATGATGTGAATAAACTAGTCGAACGGTTACAAATTTTAGTGGCGTCAAAAACAGCGGGTAACAACAATCACTATAACGAGATTTTCTCAATAATAGAGAAATGGCGAGAGGAGTGAATTATTGTTTAATTTGAGTATATATATTAAACACAAAAAAGATTTTTATTTATAATCATCATGTCTGTTGAAAAGTTTTGACATTTTTCTAATGAAAGGGAGCGATCAGATCATTTAAAAAGAAAAGTTAAATTAATTGAAACTTTTTTAATTGATACTGATGGTAATCTAAACGCTCAAAATAAAAGAGTCAAAAACACTATTAAGCCCTTAGATGACCACAAAACACTTTACAGATGAGTGTGTCAGAAAGTTGGGGGAAGACCTAAGCAAACTTGTAAGTCAAAGTATTAGTCGTCGACTTACAAAAATTTCAAATCTTGGAAATAAAATAGAGGTCTATAACAAGAGAGCAGATAGTACTGAATAAATATTTGAGAAAGTTCTTGAAAAGGTAAAAGTTATTGAGGACTATATTTTTAAGTATGTAACCAAACCGACAGCGATACCAAAAAAGACAAAAATTGAAATAGAAGGTGTAGCCTTTACACCTATTCGAAGAATAGGTCGTAACGGTCGCCATGAAATGTTTAAATGGCAGTCCTGCCAGGATGAAATGTTTAAACGGCAGGATCGCCATGAAATGTTTAAAACAAACTTGTTGTACTTTGTTTATTAATTTATTTCAGGGAGCAGCAGTGGTGCCGCTCCCAGACTTAAATTGATTCTCTTTTTACAATATTCTTTTAAGTCTAATGAAGGCTAAGTCTCGTTGCTGCGCTGCTCGCAGGCGGCAGCAGAGAGACGGCTATCTATGTACTTATTTATATAAACATATGCCCTCTTATGTGAGGAGCGCGTATGCACATGCGGTCCGTTCGTGCATTATGCCAACGCTAGCACTTTCTGCTAG
>NW_024573088.1:0-2086 GCF_018153835.1 Drosophila eugracilis | reverse complement strand
AGCTACCAAGACCATTCATCTGAATGAGATTTAACTGGATTTACTTAAATTCCAAGAAGATTTATAGCCAGAACAGGAAAAGCGTCAACATTTTATTCACAGATAATCTTGAACAAATTTCTGGTAGGGAGCTTCAAGAAAAAGCTGGATCAAGAGTTCGTTTAAAGCAATCAAAGAAAACGACATTGATGCCGCGTAGCTTGAAAAAGATAGAAGATTGGCATTTTATTCCCCCGGCAGGGGGACCACTTCGGAGGGATTTGGGAGTCTGGGTTAAATCGACTTAAATGGACCATTTGAAACCGGGTAGCCAAGGGGAAAATAGTCCGACACTACGAAGAGATGTCAACGACTTTAAAAAAGAAGGCCGCACGAATTCAAGACAAATTGCTATACTTCTGAGAATGAAATGGATCAACATGAAGTATGAGCTCCAGGTCATTTCTTGATTGGTAGACCACCGTTAGGAGTTGTTGAACCAATTGAAAACGAAAAATGGTAAATTAGATGGGGGAAATTAATCCAAAAAATTAGAAGAGACTCTGGTAAAATGGAAGAGAATGTTGCATACCTTTACAACAGAGAAACAAAAGGGAAGAGGAAAGTCCAAACTTCTAGAGAACGGACAGAGTGTTTTGTTGGAGGATGAAGTCATCCAGCCGGGTGGCCAATGGGAAGGTAGAAAGTCCATAAAGGGTAAAGAAGACGAAAAGGTTAAGAAGTGAAGTGAAATTGATACAGATGGATTTATCCACACTAGACCGATAAGCAAGGCTTGTCCACTTGAGCGGAATAAAGTCTGGCATCGATAAAATGGAATCCAGATCCCGAAGAGACAAAACCGAAATTGAAGCAAAAAAAAAAAAAATAATTCCTTCCTCTTGGAATTTAATATTATTTTATAATATGGACGTTTTACTTCCAAAATGCTAAAAAAGTTATGAAATTAATACCAAAAATGAGAATTTGCGAACATTGCGACTTCATAGTTTGAGGATCAATACCTTTTAAGTTCTGATAAAGGAAGGCAGATCTCAGACATAGAAAGAAAACAATAAACTTTTCATGGCTCAGGAAAATCAAGAAGTTAAGCATTGATGCTCCATTTGGTTTTAGGGGGATGCGCTTTAAACTTTCTATTTGGACAATGGATGGACGACAGGATACAAATGGAGGATAACATGAAAAGAAAAAACTTATTAAGCAGAAATCAGCATAGCCTTAACGAGTTAAGTAGGAAACAAGCTTCCCTTGGTTATTCACCGACTAACTTTTTTAAAAAAAACGACGGATAAAAAGTTAACTCAAATTTAAAAGGAATGAACGAAAAGGAGTAAGAATATGACGGCGGTATAAGAATCATGACCCTTATTTGTACAAGAAGTCTATCAACTTTATGATAACCAAACACTAAGTAACATTATAGATGAATGCAAAATTCAATATAGCTATCATAAGCCTCTTAATAGACATAAATCGCTTGGCCGACTTAACACTGAAACATATTAAGACAAGTCAGCTAAAGAGGGAAATTTTCAGAATAAAGACGGTTTAAATCTGACGAATGTTGAAGTCTTGCTTTTCTCAAGGAAAAGAACAGGCACAGAGTAAGGAATTTATACATTATTGACAGCTAAGAGGTTTGTTGTGGATAAAAATTAATAATTAATGCTAAAATACCATTGTTTGGTAGACATGTTTCAGTATTTTATAAAATTATCCAATTCAGGAAAACTGGACGACCACGAAATTGGTGCACGTAGATTCTCAGTACTTAATTTATAATTTTGAGATCGATGCATATCATCTTGAAATCTACTAATAATTGTCAAAGGTGGCAGTCAAATAAAAGGGTTACGAGAAAAGTTGACGCTTGGGGTAGGTGCTAACGACAATGGTTGTGAGAGATTAAACATACTCTTGTTGGAGCAGTCGATTAAGTTTTTATTGTTAGTTTTAAGGAAGGATGAAAAGAAACTCTTATAATTGAATACACAGGCAAAATGTAAACAAACCACCCCCAAAACCAATGTACAAAGCTTATCAGTTTCACTCAATCTTGAGCACAGCGGGGTCGTTGTGCGAT
>NW_024573087.1:0-1601 GCF_018153835.1 Drosophila eugracilis | reverse complement strand
ACAGTTGTGAAATCGATCCAGAGCTCATAAACTATGACTGTAATTGTAGATCCTACAGGGAGCGGGAAGCTAGCACCTGTAATCCGTAAGTGTAGAAGCACTTGAGCCATAAACTGAAGATAATCACTTCTCACATCAGGGCCAAAGGTTCCCAAAAAGGGGGCTAAATGATAACCCCCTCCCGCGCAGGTGACGCGTCTCTGCGAGTCACACAAGACCAGAATAAGAATTCCCATACTAGCTTCCTGGGAAGCAGGGACTTAGAAAATAAAATCTCAGTTTAATACAGAACTCCAACGGAAAGGTTGTTTATTAATTCCATCCCTTCATCGGGAACAAAAGAAATATTGTAATCATAGAAATCTAGCTAATCATACCAAATGGTTAATATTAAAAGAGATCCATAGAGGGGTTCGTTTGTTACAAAAACGTTGGCTAGACTTACGTTGACTTAATACTTACATAGACAGAATGCCAAGAATACCCCAAAAAGATTTTTTAAATTAACGGAAACAATTCCTGGTCTATGCGAAAACCATCAGCACCTGAAAACGTGTGCAGAGGTTAAACTGGTAACTACATTGGGAGAGAAACTACAGATGTTCATAACTCGGGATCGAAAAATACTTTCAGTAAAATTTAATTTTAAAAATTCACCTTTAATAGTACAAATCAAAATAAAATGACGAGTTCTATGCCATCCAAGGAAAAAACTTTCTGTGATATTTGATACAGCCAATGGATTTGGGTTTTGCTGTTAATTGGACTATCAAGAAATGGAAAATGTAGGATTTTCATTATAAATACGTGAAAACCTAAATCCCCAAGAAGGAGATTTGGTTTTAAATTACCTGGATACAGAACTCCTTTATATAAACTAAAAACTGAGGTTTTGAAGGACATTCATGGTGATATTTGAATCAAAAATCTGATACATCCGATCATTCAGATAGAAGAATCGTTTATATACTTTAAAAAGCTTACAAAAAAGAGGTTGGGGTTTTAAAGATGAGTTGTACATGGAAAACTAATGAGTGAATTTATAGGTCTATGTGGCTCCAAAGCTTATAGCTATAAAATAGATGAAGTTGAAAACCTTATAATAAAGAAAAAGGTGAGTTCCAGAAATTTAACTATGAATCATTATAAAAAAATGTGGTTACTTCTCACTGGAACTCCACCAGATGGAAGTAGGACAATGTTTAGATCATAAGCACACAAAAATATCAACAAATAGGCATACAAGAACGCACTTCAGCTAATGATAGTAAAAGAAAACGTAAACATAATTTAGAAACAGAGTTTGCTAATGTTAAACTCAATGATGATCAGTGGTAATTCACTCAACAAACACATACAATAATGAAAAAGGACACTGTGGGATAAGTATCAATTTCGAGAACTCTTGAAAACAGGTATTTTTAAAAGATATAACATATGGGACAAAACACAAATGTGTCAATACATTAAACGAACTTAGAGAGAGGGGCAAGTAAGCATAGAACAAGAATTATTTTTATTTTATTTAATTGAATGGGAAATGTTTTATTTAGATCGATTTGTGGTAAATATAATTAAACAAAATAAATGTAAAATATTTT
>NW_024573086.1:0-408 GCF_018153835.1 Drosophila eugracilis | reverse complement strand
TTCCTTGTTAAATTTCTAACAAAACTGCATTCACAGCTAAAATTCCGAATTTTGATCCAATTCTCGCGAATGTGGACGCTATTACCCGTTTTAAAATATGCCAACTTAAATTTTCTCATTTTTCCTAATTTAAGTTGCAGTATTATTGCTATAACTAAGCCAATAGTTACTCGAATCTGGAATGGCATATCTCGTTCGATTCCTTGTTAAATTTCTAACAAAACTGCATTCACAGCTAAAATTCGGGTACAGATCCCATAATCGCGAAAATGGACATTATTACCGTTTTCAATCCAACTAAATTTTCCCATTTTCCTAATTTAAGTTGCAGTAGTATTATATAACTAAGCCAATAGTTGAATCTGGAATGGCATATCTCGTTCGATTCATCGTTAAATTTCTAACAAA
>NW_024573085.1:0-406 GCF_018153835.1 Drosophila eugracilis | reverse complement strand
TGGCTTAGTTATAGCAATAATACTGCAACTTAAATTAGAAAAATTGGGAAAATTTAAGTTAGCTGTGAATGCAGTTTTGTTAGAAATTTAACAAGGAATCGAACGAGATATGCCATTCCAGATTCGAGTAACTATTGGCTTAGTTATAGCAATAATACTGCAACTTAAATTAGAAAAATTGGGAAAATTTAAGTTGGCATATTTGATAACGGGTAATGTCATCCATTTTTGCGAGAAATGGATCAAAATTCGCAATTTTAGCTGTGAATGCAGTGTTGTTAGAAATTTAACAAGGAATCGAACGAGGTAGGCCATTCCAGATTCGAGAAACTATTGGCTTAGTTATAGCAATAATACTGCAACTTAAATTAGAAAAAAAGGGAAAATTTAGGTTGGCATATTTGAT